>NC_061531.1:6637500-6750000 GCF_022379125.1 Scophthalmus maximus | reverse complement strand
ACTGCAGGCAGCCTGGCAACATCCCACCCTCAGTGTGTGCATGTGTGTGTGCGCATGTGCACAATATAAATCTGTCCAGCAAGATTCTGAATGGCGTCATTCATTCATGTGCATGTTTTAACTCTGTGTGTTGTGACTTTTGAAAACCAGAAAAAGAAGCTGAAAGATTCTCCTCTGCCCGTGAGCCCATCCACCCTGTGCAGTCCAGTCCCGGACCCCGCGCCGCTGAGCCTCAGCCCCGCACGCAAGAGCCAACCGAAAGCCAAGACCAAGGCCAGAGAGGTCAGTGGGCTGATGGGTCAGTGGCAGAGGGATTATGGATGTGAACTTAATTATCCTGGGAAGGACAAATCAGCCCAACGTTTTGGTTATTAGGCCAAAATGGAGAAACGAACTCTGTTTTCCTGTTAGAGAAAAAAAGTGTTGCACTGCTCTCCATCTCGCCACCAGCCAGAACTGGAGTTTGTTTCGGAATCTGTGAAGTCAGTGCAGGGCTCTTTGTGGTGGTGAAACAGCAGGGGAGAAAAGAATCTGTGTAATTGTTGTTTTATGTCACTGTTTGCCTTTGAAAAGTCAATATGTTGTGTAACTTGAGTAGCTGCGTCACCTTGCAAAGTGTCAGGTGACAGGTTTCACTTGCAGATGCTTTTCGAATATAAACCAATACATTTGTTTTTTATGTCCCCATGCATGGATACTGTGGTTGAGTGAAGTTGAAGCCCGAATGTGTGTGTGTTTTCGCAGCCGTCCAGGGGAGCGGTGAGCCGGCTGATGGAGAGCATGGCGGCGGATGAAGACTTCGAGCCCAACCAGGACAGCAGCTTCAGCGAAGACGAACTGCTCCCACCGCGCAGCCGCAGCGTGTCAGAGCGGGCGTCCCCACTGGGTCGGTACACGCAGACGCTCCCTGCTAGTGCTTACACACACACACATTGAGTGATTACGTTCATACTCATGTGCATGTATTGTGTGTGTTCAGCTCCAGTGCAGTGTGTGCTTGACAAGGACTCTCTGGTGGACGGACTCAGAGTTTTGATCCCGATGGACGACCAGCTATTGTACGCCGGGCATGTGAACACGGTACACTCCCCCGACATGTGAGTACAGACTTTTAATTCCTTAATCGGAGCAGCGTGATTGATTCGCAGCCTTAAAATAGAGGAAAAACACCACACATCTGTTTACACTATTAAAAGCTGCAAATCAATCATTGTGCTCCAGTTTTGCTCCCCGCAAAGTTTGCTGTCCTTGATCTGCGAAGTAGCCAGGTGCATTCCTGCAGAAAGAAACAAAGACAATGACTTGTTTCAAAGACTTGTTCATTTTTCATGTGTGTACTCATCAACAATGATTCTATCTGGTCACTCTGCAGTTCAAAGACAGAGGGAAGCTCTCGCTAATCTTGTGGATAGTTTGACATTTTGAGGAATAGTGTTGTTCTCCTTCTTACCAAAAGTTAGATGAGAAGATTGATGCAATTTCATATAACACGAACTGCAGCTCTGTTTTGAGAGGATTGATATTCCAGCGGGATGTGGCTGTTGGCTGCGCTCTGTGCCAGACAACATTTTAGCCAGAGCCGAAGTGCTGCAGTCATTATTTGTAAAAGATAACACATTCCTCCGGCCTGCCACACATCGAAGGAGTCTGGCAAAGAGACCGTTTACGTGCCAGAGAAATCAGATGCGACTCTCTGGACCCGTCCGACAATATCATAAAGAGCGCTTGCCCTCGCACACTGACCGCAGACATTGGGCCCTTAACTCTCTTGTGGTGATTTCGTCCCTGCAGATACAGCGTGGTGGTGGAGGGAGAGAGAGGGAACCGGCCACACATCTACTGCTTGGAACAACTGCTGCAGGAAGCTGTGAGTAAATCACTCGAATGTGGACCTTCCTCTAATTACTCTGCCTCTCACTGTGTTCCTGTTGACACATGAAACGTGAGCCATTGTGAGCTGTTAAAAAAAAAAAAGTGCACCTCATGTGGAATATTGTGCTCGCGAGAGTGTTGGATGCCGTGTCGTGTTGACATTTACGAGTTCTTCTTTCTTTGCGTGCAGATCATCGATGTGAAGCCTCCGTCCGTGCGCTATCTCCCAGAAGGCACTCGCATCGCTGCGTACTGGAGCCAGCAGTACCGCTGCCTCTACCCCGGGACTGTTGTCAGTGGTACGACACACACACACACACACACACCCCCATCACTTACATGATTCATAATCCACTCACATGGACAATTTAATTGCAGCTGGCAGCAAACGTTAAAGATCATATCGGGGCTGATCCTTCAAGTGTGTAGTGCAGCAGAGTGTATTGTTTCAAAGAGTCACATGGTGATGGAAACAACTGTTCTGGGTTTGAATTACATTATGAACATGAGAAACTGGGTGTGACACGTATTCAAATCAAAACACATCAGACATGTTTAATTTCGTACTATGTGTCAAAATCAAATGTTCACTGCTGTTATTTCTTTTTTTATATATTATTTTTTCTTTTTTTACCCAAAACAGGAAGTTCAGATATTGACGAGAACGACGATCTCATCACGGTGGAGTTTGACGATGGCGACACAGGCCGCATCCCCCTCTCCCACATCAGACTGCTGCCACCAGACTACAAGATCCACTGTGAGCGCGCGCACACATGCACACACTTACACAAACACACTCCCTCTTCGCACTTTCATTTGGGTCACAGATTTAAATTTCATTTTACTCATACGATGTATACTGTTTGCACGTGTGTCCCTCAACTAAAGCCTGGTCCAGGCTTCATGAGTGTAGATGCAAACAACATGAAGCACATTGCTTACAAAAATAAGTATATATTCAATTCTATTCAATTTTATTCATAAAGTGCAAAATCACAATATTTATGTATTAAAACACATTGTTACATTACACTCTTTTTTTCCTTTTTCTTTACATGCTTTTGTTGATTTCTGAACATCACATGGTGGTAAAAACTTTTTTCCTTTGAAAGTAATGTGCTTCTGAGATGTTGAGTCTTCATGAGGAAAAGGAACGCTGCAGCCTGCACAGTCTAAAAGACATAATGGTGTCAGTCGACAATGGACCGGCAGCAGGCGAACATCTCACCTTCATTGTTTTTGTCTTTTTTCTTGTTGGGAAAGTCGAATACCAGTGTCTCTAAGACACGCAGATAAATAAATCCTCGAGATATATCACAAAGGCTGATGGCTCTCCGCTTCTGTCCAGGCGCTGAGCCATCCCCTGCGCTGCTCGTGGCCAGCTGCTCCAGGAGGAGAGTCCGCAAGTGCAGCAAAGAGGGCAAAGACGCAGCGACGAAGCCAGAGGAGACAACTCCTAAGATTAAAGGAAAACCTGGTCGCAAACCCAAACCCAAACCAGGTAAGCTGAACAAACTGCCTTATTGATGAACACCAGCCTGCTGCTTATCCTACTAACAATGATATCCTCCGAGTGTAATTCTGCTTTTCTCTAACGCGTCAGTTTCATATCCGTTAGAATTATTGAAGAAGGACATGGTTATGTTTCCCACAGGAGGTTCAAATAATGGAGGTGGTGCTTAAAGTAAAACTAATCCAAGCTGACTTAAGTACTGCCATTGCGTTTACCTTTATTTTTCTTATTTGAGTAATTCCATGGGACCAGTAAAGGACATCTCCAGCCAAGTCTGTCATAAAAATGGATAGATTTCACATTATTGGGCCCAGTGCTCATGGAGGCACGGTGTGTTTCTCTCCCGAGTGCTTCACTCATCCATTTAAGACCGTTGCAAATCTACTTCATGTCTTCTATTGTCATTACACGTGGTTTGTTGCCGTGTCACTTTAACATATTTATCATAGAGACCCATTAAAGAGCTTACCTCAAAAATACTTTTGTCACGTTCGTCTTTTAATGAATCTTTTTATAAAACTACACGACCAACAGAAATAGCTCAAAGCTCAGAAGCGTCTTCATCAGACATGTCATATTAGACTGTGGCTGTCATCTCCTGTATCAGTTTGATAAATTTTGCTCAAACAGCGTCTCTGTTGCTCCGTAAGCTCAGAGTCTTGTTAACTCTGGCTTTAATACATGACATGCTGCGTGTCAGATTTGCTGACGCTGGTTGGTTTCGACTGGGTAAGCACTTCTTAAATGCAATGTTTTCATTGCAGAATTGTTTCCTTGCTGATTTGTCGACTGTTCTCAGCGCGTAAGGCTGGAGACCACAAAAGATCACGAGGAATTACAATGAAAACATCAGCATATCCAGTGTAAACCCATTTACAGTGTAGTTGTTCAACTTTTCCAACATTTTTCCTTCTCTTTTTCCCCTTCAGAGACCTCCATGAACCCAGATGGCCGAGAGAAAACGGATCCTCTGCCTTCCTCCGCCCAGCCTGCAGAGAGACCACAGGCTCCAGCTAAACCTGTCCAGGACAGGACCTCCTCTGTCCAGAAGCCAGGTCAAGAGAAGCCCCGCCCTGCGTCCCGGCCAACAATGGGAACGCAGGCAAAGCCGGGCCGCAAGAGCTCCACCACATCGCCCACAGGTAGCCCTACCCTTGCCAACCCGGTGCCCAGGAAGAGCAGCTCAACTCCTGCTTCTAAACCAGCCCGCACTCTCCCTCCCTCCCTCTACCCTTCCACCTACGGAAAAGTCCTGACTGTGGACTTGTACAGTGAGCCCAACCTCAGCTCGTACAACAACCAGCGTAGAGAAAGAGAGAATACCAATGGTGTCAGTCCCACGACCAACAGACCCATGTCCAGACCCATGGCGACATCTACTGCGACCA
Source organism: Scophthalmus maximus (assembly GCF_022379125.1). Classification (NCBI taxonomy): domain Eukaryota; kingdom Metazoa; phylum Chordata; class Actinopteri; order Pleuronectiformes; family Scophthalmidae; genus Scophthalmus; species Scophthalmus maximus. Next base: position 6,745,224 of record NC_061531.1, on the reverse strand, counting down.
AGCCCGGTGCCTCATCCACAGCCAGACCCTCCTCTGCCTCCACACCCAAAATCAAACCGTCCTCTGACCATCACAGCGGCTCCAGACCAGGCCTCAACCCTGGACTCATTCCCAGCCCCATCTCCAGGCTGTCAACGGCCAAACCCGCCTCTTCTCTGACTCCCAGACCTTCATCATCCTCATTGTCATCGTCATCTGCCCCCAGACCCAAACTAAAGATGCCATCCGACCAGCTGTCCTCCAGACCCAGTCCTATCTCCAGGCCCAAGCCCAGCCCGGCTCAAAGTGACGGGGGATCAGCAGCAAGGCGAAAGTCCCTGCCTGCAGAGCCCCTCGTGAAGCTGGACCACGAAGGTGTCACATCGCCCAAGACCAAGAAGACAAAGGCTCTGATGTTGCTAGAGGGTCGCGACATCAGGCGAGATCACACGCCCATCGCCGCTGCCTCGGCCAATCAAAAACTGCACAAAACAAAGCAAAGAGCTCCGGAGAGAGACACTAGCCTGCCAGAGAAAGACTCCACCTACAAAGCACCGGTGCTGGCTAAGGAGAAGGAAGACTGTCGTGGAGGGGCTGGAAGGGAACAGGAGAAGGACGCCAGAGAGGAGAAAGTTAAAAAAGAAGAGAGAAAGGAGGTGGAGAAGAGAAAGGAAAGAAAGATGAAGGAGGAGTCTCAGAGTAGCAGCAGTTCCGAGTCGGAGGAAGAAGGTGACAAAGGGAAGATAAAGAAAAAGAAGAAATGCACCTCGAGCTGCTCTTCCTCCTCCTCTTCTTGCTCTGGTTCCTCCTCATCCTCTTCATCATCCTCGTCCTCGTCGTCCTCCTCTTCCTCTACCGATGACTCCTCCTGCAGCTCCGATGAAGAGAGGACCCCTCCGCCTCCACCTGGCCCCGTCTCCTCGGCTCCAGCACAGGACAAGCCGAGAGAAGAGACTAAAGAAGAAGAGGAAGAGGAGGTGAAGAAGGACGTGGGGTTAAAAATGGAGATGGAGGAGGAGGAGGAGGAGGAAGATCTGTCACCCCCCTCACGATCTCCTTCCCCGTCAACCTCTCCGACCCCTGCTGCTCCTGCTCCCACTAAACCTGGAAAACCACTCACAGGGAAGGGCTCGGGGCAAAGGGGCCGTCCTCCAAAGCCGAAGCCCAGTGGAGGAGAGGGGAAAGTGGGCAGACCAAAGCGGAGAGAGGGGGTCCACCTCCCCACCACCAAGGAGCTGGCCAAACGTCAGAGGCTCCCCAGTGTAGAGAACAGGCCCAAAATCTCTGCTTTCCTACCAGCCAGGCAGCTCTGGAAGTGGTTTGGGAAACCCACTCAGGTGAGGAGAGGAATCCCACATAATCAGACAAATTGCATGCTTGTCATTTTAAAGAAACCTTGTCTCTACCCTGCCCGCATATCGCTCGTTCCACTGACCGGTTTGTCTTTTTACGATTTTCTCCAGAGACGCGGTATGAAGGGCAAGGCCAAAAAGCTCTTCTACAAGGCCATCGTCCGCGGCCGAGAGATGATCCGCATTGGTGACTGTGCCGTGTTCCTGTCCGCGGGTCGGCCCAACCTGCCCTTCATCGGCCGCATCCAGAGCATGTGGGAGTCTTGGGGCAGCAACATGGTGGTCAGGGTCAACTGGTTCTATCATCCGGAGGAGACGAACCCCGGCAAAAAACTCACTGACAAGAAGGTAGGATTTTCTCAATATAACATCTTACAATCATATTAATTGATTTGTTACTTGTAGTGATACTGAATCATTAATATACCCGATTCAAAATATAGGAACTTGACCCAGACTGAATATGTTTGTGTGTTCGATAAGTTTGAACCTTTTCCCTAAATCTAAGACCTGTTTCCTCTGCAGAACTGGGATCAGATGTGTGGTCAGTCGCTACCAGCCGCTCTGCACTCTTCCATCCAGAGGAAAGACTTCATGGAGGTGAGAGGGAAATGAATCATTGTATCTCTGGTCGTCAGTTCAGCTCACGAAACCCTGGTGTTTTCGATAATCAAGCCATGGAATAGATGAATGGCTAACTGTCCAAAGGCAGAAAACGACCGTAAAACTGGGGTTCAGTTACATCTTTGACTCGTCTGATGTCATAACATACATGTTGCCAGGAGAATGCCGTTGATTATCCAGTTGGGTAAAAAAAACACGTAATGTCCTCCAGGATAGAATAATTAAAGCTGTGTGTGTCTCTGCCGCAGCGCGCCCTGTACCAGTCGTCTCACAGCGACGAGAACGACGTGCAGACGATCAGCCACAAGTGCCTGGTGGTGAGCGTGGACGAGTACGAGCAGATGACCCACACGCGCCGCTACGCCGACAGCGAAGACCTCTACTACCTGGCCGGGACGTACGAGCCCACCACCGGCATGATCTTCAACACGGACGGAGTCCCGGTCATCTGCTGAAAACCCAAATTTGCGATCCGACTTGGCCGCTCTGGACCTGGCCAGGAGTCAAACCCAACCCATGGTCTAATCACTGATCGTCATTCCTGATGGATCTCGTCACTGCCGTGACTCGAGGAGCTCAACCACTCCAGTACCATGATACACTTCAACCTGACTGTCATGAACAGCTACTACTACTACTACTACTACTTCTACTACTACTACTACTACTACTACTACTACTACAGTCGCAGGAGACACTATAGACAGTATTAAAAGGAACAAGTCTCCTGAAACATTTGCACACACAGACTCCACCAACACAGACTGTTTTGCTCATGTTGTGTTCACGGGGAAAGTTTAAAAACACACACGAGTACTTCAGTCTATGTAAATATACTCTGCGTAAATACAGACACATATTTACACTCACATGCACAGACACGTGTAAATACTCACCCCATATTACAAAAACACACACACACACAGTTATATAAAGGAAAAATATGAGTGTTTTATTTTCATGTAATAGATTTATGTCAGAGTACTTTTTTCTAAAGAGGTAAACCGTCGAGAAGCTTTAATGAACTGTGAATGATGATACAGGAGAGAGGCCTGTGTCTGCCTGTCCGTCTTCTCCCTGCCCCCGGCAGGACGGTCAGGCAGACACACACACACACACACACACACACACACACACGCCGGTGGTGTGACGTTGTGATTATGATGTTGCTGTGGTGATATTACAGTCATGTTACAGTCATATAAATGTATCTACAGAACAGCAGGAGCGACAGACAGATGCAAAAAGAGAAAGAGATGCACAGAAAGAGAGAGCTAGAGACTCCCTCCATTGCTATCCAATAGAGAGCACTTAAGAAAAGAAAAAAAACACTTAAAGTCCTTTAATTTCACCTCTTCAATTCCCCTTGACAATCCGGTGTCACGCGGTGCGGGCAGACTGTCCGTGTGCTACGAGAAAACTTCTGACTCCCTCAGAGACTCAGGCTAAAGAGAGAGGAAGGAAATATAGTGCTATCAAAAGCACTTCCATTTTAATTTACCTTTGAGTTCCTTATCTTGACAGGGAAAAATCCACCCAGAAACAATTGAAACAAAAATGGCTCCCAATCATGTGTTTTGGAAATTTTGCACTGAGGTTGAACAACAGTTAAGGGAGAAGTGGATCCGAGAGTTTCTCCACGTTGGCCTTTCCAGGGGAAAGTGAGAAAAACATCCTCTTTTTTTTTAGAAACATTATGTATCAAATAAAGTAAACCACAACACTTGACTTACAAAGTAACTCCATGAATGTGAACTGGAGTCCCACAGGGTGGATTTTTCCTTCTTTTCTTTTCTTTTTTTCTTTTTTCCGCGGAGGTGTTTTCAGGGTTGTAAACACTGCAGCCGTTCCAAGATGCACCAAGGTCACGGCACTGATATACAGTACGAGGCTGCCGGCACTGATTCGATCAACACAATTCAATTCTTCACACTCATCTGTCACCGTTTTGCCACGTTCACGCAGTTTGGCTGCAGTGCTTCTCGACCTCTAGATGTCCCGTGTCGGATTGTATTTTATATTTCTTTTCTTTTTTTGCTTCTGCTGTTTAATTGGTGTCCATCTTCCCTCCATATGATCACATTTCGCCCTCCAAGCAATCATATTTGACATGAGTGCACTTTGAATGAGCTCCTCTGCAAAGGAGAGTCATATATACTGTATGTGTGTGTATATATATATATATGTGTATATATATATATATATATGTGTGTATATATATATATATATATATATATGTGTGTGTGTGTGTATATATATATACATATACATATATATATATACACGTCTTCCTAGAGTATTTGCTAACCCCCTCTGCATGTCAGCGATGCCCACAAACACACACACACGACCACATCCCTTTTTACACGTTGTTCTTTTTCGGCTCTCTTAGCTGCTTATGAATTCATTTTTTTTTTTTTCCATGTGCCTGGTTTAGCCATTCTTTTAGGGGGAGACTGCTGAATGTTGTGCTCAGGGTTGTGAGCGTTCGGGTGGCCTTACTCTCCCAGGCCTTACAATGACGAATCGCCAAATCTCTCCTCGGTCCGGCCCCCCGTACTCCCGCCATTGTCCTCGGCTCCCCGGGGCTCCGGGAGGGAAATTAGATCGGTGTTCTCTCCAGTCTGCTGACGTTGGGAAACACCTTTCTTCTTCGTGACGTCGAGTTTAAACAACCCCTCCGTTCCTGAGCTCTTGACCCACTTGGTTACACTATTGTGTACAGAGTTTGTATCAGATATATCAGTATCTATATACAGTGATATGCTGTATATGCAGTTTATATCTGCGGTTATCATGTTGATTTTCTTGTACGTTTCTTACCACGTTGCCCTCTCTCTGCGTCACTGCAGGGACTGATGATTGTCTTGTTGATACTCAAAAGTTTTAATATTTTCTACTCTAGAGCTGTTTTTAGTTTTGTCCGGATTCGTCCGATGTTATCATAGGCTATGTCATATTTTTTTATTCTCGCCGAGGTGGCCGCGTGACGTGACCCCAGATGTTAACGTTGCTCATGGGACATTTACCCCGATAAACGACAAAAGACGTCCATCGCCAGGGAAGCGGCATTTCGGCGCACGTTCGTGTCCAATCCTGACACGACGGCGAGCCCAGTCAAATGAAAATAAGGTTGGGTAATTTGCTGCTAGACTGCTGGTGCGGAAAGGGGTGTAACAGGTACGGAGTGACTCTTATTTGCCGAGATTACTCGATCGATTGATGCCAGGGAAAAGGCATATCTGCTGAAGGCCCGGCTGCTCCGCCAGCTGCTGCTCTCGTGTCGCCTCCGTTCGGGGGACAGAATGATCCCCGGCTGGCAACCGCAGCCGCGGGAGTGTAAACGGACGGACAAGGTCGTAGCAGTGTTTGCGGAGTGAACAGGTTGAAGTGCCCCCTTATGAATCTTTGTTTACCCCCCGGAGCTGCTCAAGCACTTTTTTCTGTCTGTGTGTGTGTGTGAGAGACATTAAACTCTCATACCCTTGTATAGCCACACACAAACAGGCACACCCTCATAACCCCTTTAAGGTATGTTATTGCCTTGCAATCTCTATTTAGCCCCCTATCTCCATCCAAAGTCAAGCCTTAGGCCTTCAAACAGGGTCCAGCACAAACACACACGCTCACACCAACACATATCCCCCTCCCCACTCGCTTTCATTTGGTGTCATATGTGTTTAATAGCCTGACTTCATATAATTTCTTTCTATCACCATTTATGTTTTGCTTTTGTTCGTGTTCTGTCTTTCTCAGCAAAACAAAAAATTGTTTAGTATTTTTTTTTGCTTCACCTCTCTGAACAATCGTCCACGCCCCTCGAGCAATACTGCTGACGGGCACCGGGAGCAAGCTGCTAGAGAGAGAGAGGAATGGGAGCGAGGGCAAAAGAGAGAATGAGAGAGAGAGAGAAAGAGAGAGAGAGGTGGACTGGAGGCTGGTTCTTCGTCTGCTGTTCCTTCAGTATCGTTATCGTCCTGTTACAGAAAGAAAGAGAAAAAAACAGATTATTTTGAAAATAAATAGAAAAAAAGCATCTAAGTTTTGTAAATGATCCTTCACAGTTGAGGGGAGAAAAAAAGTTATCAGAATATACTTTGTACACGTCTAATCTTGTAAAAATTGCAACAAAAAAGGAATACATTTTAGAGATGAAATCTGAAACCAGATATATTCTGTTGCTCTATACTGTATGTGTAAGTATTTTTTTTTCTTTTTCTTTTTTTTTTTTTTTTTTTACAGACCGCAACCATGTTTATCAGTGTTTCTTTTAAATTGTTTTAGTAACTCAGTATTTTATAGTTAATCAATAAACAGATGGAACTGTACTTTGGGTGTCGCGTGATTCTCTCGGATGGAAACAAAACCTTTGAATTATTTAATGAGCTCCTCATTTAAGTTCTTTTATAAACTGCTCAAATATGTCACTTTTCCCCTTATGTCACCTCTTTGACATACATTTATGGGAACAACACTGATTTGTTTAATTTTTTAACCTCTAACCCTTAAGAGTGGTGTCAATCCTCTTATGTCATACTCTGCAGCAAGGCTAATGAGCATATTTCACCAAAGTGTCAAACTAACAGCTGTTCACAATGAATATTCAGGGGAAAGAGGCAGGTCACCCGCTAAAAAAATGATCTGCCCTCGTGTTTGTTTGTTTGTTTGTTTGTTTGTTTGTTTGTTTGTTTGTTTTTTCATTTTGTCTGGTTTCCGTTTGTGCGGCCTGCCCCTTTAATCAACAGTCCATCAGGCCTCCATTTTGGCAGGCCAGTAATGAAGCTGCTGGTTGTAATAAAATGGAGGAAAGTTCCTCTGCTGAGATGCAGAGCTGACCGTGGGAGACGCAGTTTCCACCGCTGACCATTCATGACTATGCCCTCAAAAAGGTGGCTAGGGTGTGTGTGTGTGTGTGTGCGTGCGCGTGCGTGCGTGCGTGCGTGCGTGCGTGCGTGCAAGTGTGTGTTCTGGATTCCTGTGTGTCCTTGTGTAATTAAATCTTTGCTGATGTGAACTGAGTGTGTGTTCCTGTTTCACGGTGAGGACAGCAGTCAGGGGTCCGGCCGCCTCTCTGTTTTCTCCAAAGGACCAACATCAGCACAACATCAGAACCTGCTGGGAGCTCCCTCTGACACACACACACACACACACACACACACACACACACACACACACACACACACACACACACACACACACACACACACACACCATCCATCCCACCCCAGCAGCGCTTATATACCCTCTTGTGGGTGTGTCGGCATGCAGGGTTCTGATTGGCCGACATCACACAAACAGGGGTTTTCTATTGGCTGAGGCTCCATTACAGTTTGAACACAGGAGAGGAGAGGGAGGCAAGATGCGTGTGTGTGCGCGCGTGTGTGCGTGTGTAAGCACTTGTGTATATGTGAGTGTGTGCAGTCTTTTCTGTTCAAATCACCCCACATCTCTGTCTTTCTTTACACCTCAGCTATTCAGGCTGTGTGTGTGTGTGTGGGGGGGGGGGGTTTGTTGTGTGTTTGTGTGTGTGTGTGTGTGTGTGTGTGTGTGCGTGCTGCACACGCCGGTTTCCCAGGAGACAGGTATCTGAGTGAGGAGGCGTTGAAACCCACAATGAGCACAAACAGTTTGAAAGGCTTGTTATTTCAGACTGGAGTCTGCTCACTAACTCTCACAACTTCAAGTCTGTTTATCGAAAAGGAAAAAAACACTTTTTTTTGGTATTTATTTCCAACTCCAACTCAACTTTCTCCACCTTCCCCCTGTCTTTGGGTCTCTCTCTCTCCATCGTGCTCAGCTCTGTCCCTCTCCGATTATTTCACTTGGGAAATTCCACGTTTGCTTTCCACCTGGTTCATGCAGGATAACACCCGGGACAGTGGACCGGTTCATTGACACGCAGACATGAAGGCGATATCAATCTCCTCATCTGTCAGAAAGAAAGTAAATGTGAGCGTGTTTAACTTCCCCTCATCGTGAAAGTCCTTTATTGTGACACGTCATAGTACAAGTAGCACTGATAACACTGACGACAGCCCAGTGAGACATGACAGTGTGATAGGGAAGCAGTGAAGTAACCGAAGCAGCTAATTGGAACTCAGCCATCATTCATTTTATTATTTAAACCCAAGCGTTTCCTATTGTGTCAAATGTGTGCTCTGGAATAAAGCCTATCTCTACTGACAGACATCGACCTAGTGTCTGATGATGATTCGTCTTCAGTAACCTGTTCATCACTTTACAAAACTATCCGTCAACCTCTTGTTCACCTTTGACCCCTGGGTTGGGAAGCACTGAAATAGAAAATCCTGCTACAGGCCTGTTAACCATCACAGAGTTAACTGGAGTTTACTCTACTCTTTGTGCTTTTTCTAGTAGTATGAAGTAGTTCATCACTTGAGTATGGATCTATTAAAGTGAAAGTTCTGATGTTACAATAAGAAAAAAAGCTTCTCAATTACAGGAGAAGGACTATCTGTAATAAATTTCCACCCTCTGCGTGTTTGTTTATGAACTGTATTTAGGTATTGTGTGTGTATGTGTGCACACCCTTTGTTTTCCCTGGCTTTTGATCGTTCTCGCTCTCTCGCCCTGCACCGTCGCTCTTGTTCTTTTGCTTCTTGTGATGAATTTGAATGTGAAATGACAACTGAGCCTTACAAATATTAGTTCAGAGTTACGATACCGCAGGAAGTGTGTGTGTGCCTGTGTGTGTGTGTGTGTGTGTGTGTCTGTGTGATGCACTGCATATCAATTAGCTATCTATTATTCATGCTGACAACATAATGAATGAAACATCACAGTCTTTGTATTTCGAGCATGTTTACTTGTCTCTCTCTCTCTCTCTCACACACACACACACACACACACACACACACACACACAGACAGCTACACAGCTGCTGTTGTGGGTATTTAGACAGGAGGGACAGTGTGAATGGAATCCCATTGTAACTGCGAGGACGAGGTGATGCCCACTGAATACCTGACAGCTGAATCCAGCACCATTCCTCCAGAATCCAGAGAGGAGAAGAGTTGATGACGAAGTTGATACACTCATCAGGTTTGCCGTCATTTGTTAGGAGAAGCAGAAAGTGTTAAACTGAGTTATTTCCCCCTGGGTCTTGTCTCTCAGGCTACATTAAAGGCTGCCCTTTACCCTCTGCAGACACGATCTGATCTTTAAAATCTCTTTCATTCTACAGCTCATTACATTGAATTATCAAACTATATCTCATACATTTTTTTAATGATGTGTTTGGAACTTTCATTAGCCGACAATATGCTTTGGAGAACAGTCATGTCAGTGTTTACAGTGTGTTATACTGCCAAAATGCAGTAATTACATTTCAGAATTTGGTTTTCACTTTTATATATGTTTAGATTGTATTAGATGTTTTGCCAAATTCATGATTTAAAAGAAAAGAGCATGTTGAATGTGCATCTACAACAAAACAAGTGGAATTCAAAGTTACTCATGAGTTAGACGATATAGTTAAATTGTAAAATGTATTTATCATTTCATTTCCAGGTAATTATTAATAAATGGAGCTGGAGGGAATTGTTTGTTGATGCTGCGTTGTCTTCTCACATTCCCTCAAGTTTTTGCAAAGGTAAAGTGAATGATTTTTTAAATAAATTTGTCCTAAAATCTAAAACAAAGTCTAAAAATAAAGAAAAGAGAGAAAATAAATTACAAGAGGAAGATCAAGGCTGCCACCTGTAGGAGAGGGCCGTCACCCACCTCCCGGGAAGTTTTGTGTCATATTTCATTTTTATATCCCGTTACACAGAGACGAGTGTTTTTTCTAGTAGTATGAAGTAGTTCATCACTTGAGTATGGATCTATTAAAGTGAAAGTTCTGATGTTACAATAAGAAAAAAAGCTTCTCAATTACAGGAGAAGGACTATCTGTAATAAATTTCCACCCTCTGCGTGTTTGTTTATGAACTGTATTTAGTTATTGTGTGTGTATGTGTGCACACCCTTTGTTTTCCCTGGCTTTTGATCGTTCTCTCGCCCTGCATATAGTTTGATATTTCATTTTTATATCCCGTTACACAGAGACGAGTGTTTTTTATCATCCTCTATCCATCCTGCTTACGAGGTGTATCTGTGTATTGTGTCACTTCTCAGGCTGCCTCTGTCCGTCCTTCTGGCCAATCCCTTCTTCTCTGATTTCATCTCATCCATCACTACTCCATCCTCTCTCTCCTCTTCCCTCCAACTCGCCATGTTTTAACCATTTTTCTTCATGGTTCCCTCTCTCTCCTCTGCCCTCTGTCACCTTGGTTACACTCTCTGCTCTCTTTCTTTGTTTCCTTATTTCAGCCCTCCCTGCTTCCCTCCCATATTGTCGCTCCTCTGCTATTTGTCATTCATTTCCACCACCCTCGGCCTCTTTAACTCCAAATATAACCTGTGTTTGTCTTCCTCTCTCTTTCCCGCTTTGTTCTCTTTACCTGTTAAGTCGAGTTTTGTTTTATAAAGTAGAACCTAGAGGAAGATCCGAAGGAGAAAAATGAAGAAAAGCCCCTCTGCTAGGACGGATGGACATGCAGCAGATGTTGTACACAAAGTACACACAAGTAACAGATTTACAATGTGGCGAAACAGAGTTACATATTAATCTGATGCAGCAGACTCACAAGATCAGTTATGGAGAAAGACAGAGCCATCGCTGGGTCTCTTCACTTCATAAATCTTTCTGACAAGTCAGGACATTTTGTTCGACATGAGTGATAGAGATCCTTTAAAAAAAAAAAGAGAGATACAGACTGGAATTGGGTTATTCTCATCAAACACAGACTTCACAAAGAGTTCATAAAGTGGGAATGCGTCTTGATACTGAAAACCAATATTAAGAAAATAAAGAAAAATAATCTATAAGTCATGGTTTCCTGAGAATATTAGTATTTTAGTAGTATTTTTTACACTTGTCTTTCTGTAGTCAAAAAATAAGTCATGTTGTCTACAACATTTTTTTGTTACTGCAGGAGATAGATATCAATCCATCCATCCATCCATTATCTATACCTCTCTATCCTGTAGGAGCTGGAGACAATCCCAGCTGATGAGATAGATATCACTTTTACTCCATTTTACACATAGTTCCAAATTACAGCGAGAGCAGAAATAACACTACCACAACTCAGTGTTTCTTACATAAGGGTTAGAATACGTTGGAATCACCACATCCTGTCTGTGTCCCAACATTACCTCATGTACTGTCGTTTATTGAGTTTCCCTATTCACTGAGGTGACACACTTCTTACATCAAGATGTCCTTGAGAGTTGATGCAAGCAGCTATTTACAAACCCTCTGTGTGTGCAAAGGCAGCGATGCAGCAACCTGTGTTACTACTCTGATGCATTATCGGGACAATACAGTACTGCAGGAAGTAAATCCTAATGGTGATATGAGACAAATATGATAAAGGGAGGACTGGAAAGTGTAGGTGCCTGGCAGTTTAAGATGTCATCATTGTTATGTTTTTTTAAATAAAGACTAAGTATGTTCCCACAGTACTCTCCTCCTTACTTCAACTGGGTTTGAGCCAAATCACACAGACGGTGACAACGCCACCATTATTTATTCAAACAAACAAGCTGATCGCAGATAAGATTTGCATTTTTTAGTATTTTGTGGCCCAAAGAGATGCTGATTTATGATGCAACAAGGAGGAGAAGGGGGCCATGTTTCCATTTGATAAACACTTTGTGGAAAGAAGAAGAATGGGGGGTTATGAGCCACAATTTAATTTGAACTTAATACGCAGCACCATCAGAACGCTGAATGGACAACAGAGCACCAGACCTCTGTTTCCCTTCAACTCTCTTTCTACCTTACTCCTCCGTCTTCCCTCTTCCCCTCCACAGTATGTGGAGCAGAATGAATAATGATCAGTGGCTCTGTCACACGCCAGAGACTTGCTTTCCCCGCAGCTACATCCAAAATTAGCGCGCACACACACACACACACACACAAACACACACATATAGAGAGAGAGACACACACACACACACACACACACACATAGAGTGCACACAGATATAAAACAACCAGGACACTTCAACCTCTGTTGCACAAGACACAGCAGAAGATTTTGTTTTGGAGATCATTCGTTCCATGTTTGCAAAAACGATAAGTCCTGAGTAAGAGACGCTGTCCTGCAACAGAGGGGTCAAAGGTCAAATGAAGGGCAGGTCTCCCCTCACGGTGACCTCTGTCTTTAAGGGCTAATTAAAGACACAGCCTCTGATCTGTGATACAAACTCTCCGAGCTCTGTTTGGACCTTGTGCTGCACCGTCCTCGACGCGGCTCTCAGCGCAGCGGCGCTCTCTTCTGGAGAGAAGCAGCGAATACAGATTTCTCTATGCTTCTAGGATGCTTGACTGAGGAGTACTACACTGAATCCCCGCTGACTCATAATTTACACTTGACCAGATAAACACCCGTCACACAAAGACAGATACTTCTCATTAATATTATCATCAAAACGCTTGAATTTAAAGAAAAATGATTTTGAGCTTTTTTGCTGGGTGCAGGCCTGTTTAAACAGGAACAATCTCAATGTGGTTGCTTCCTGTTTTGACTGACGAGAAGCTCTAACCACAGCGTGTGAAAACTCCCCAATTCTCCTTCCATGTAAATATGTGACAGCCGAAATAGCAACAGCACACGGAGATGTACACAACTCTTTATTTAGCGCTGCTTGATGGTACAACTTTGGGCACAAACAGACTCTTTTGAGGAAAAATCCATTATCTTATGTACAACAAAACAAAATCGTCACATTATTGGAGAATTTGGCGCCTCCTCTGACAAATCAGCAAGTTTCAAAGCGTCACATTAGTTGCATTTTGATAAATTGAAAGTCATAAATATATAATGTTTGGACATGAACATTGAGAGTTGAATGGCAATAACTCGCCTCTAATCCTGGTTCACCTCATGAAGATCATAGGATCTCTTCTGAAACCAGGCAGGAATCAGTGCAATAATGACTCCAAAAGTTATATTCATATGGATTTTCCTCTAAATTTATTACACCCGGCCACCATGCGATAATGACACCAGCATCAACGGCCAGAGTCATTTCACGGCGACCGATTCTTTTACTGTGAGTGACTAAAGCTCTGAAACTATTCTCACGAATATCATCTGCAAAATGTGTTATGATACAGTATATGAACAGCGTACTGATATTTCACAGTGTGCAGTCTTAAATAGTGCGTATGAAATGATTCCTCATGCTGTTTGGAGGTGAGAAAAAAGAGTGTTATCACACTCAACTGTGGCTGATATGGAAGAAGAAGAAAAAAACAGGAAGTCACGTGGCAAGATGACAAATATTAGACCATGGGGGTGAAATAAAAAAGTTATGCTTCCATAAAGTGGAAGTGAAAGTGAATGTCATTCCCCAGCTGTAAATTTTTTTTTTTTAAATAACCCTACAAACTCCAGAATCAATTTCCATCTCATATCAGGGAGGTCACCTCATGATCATCTTTCCTCGCTGCTCTCCCTGCAGCCGGCTCGCTCCATCTCTTTGGGTGATCACACATGCGGCTGTTCAACTCATCATATGTCAATATCATATGTCACTGTGGATACACGTGTCGGCTAATGCCAAAAATATGTCCTGGAGTTATAAATTATTCATCGCCAGTGAAAAGAAAATTAGATCAGTAGATTAAAAGGGTCGATTATTTATAAGATCTTAAAGTGGCTTTTTTTAGACAGCCAAAGTGTGTTGTTGTTCTTCTCCATTGAACAGCTCATGGTGTAAACCGGCTGTAGCGATGGCGACTCACTTATGCTGGTTTCCAGGAAAACTACGCTTGTGGTTTCGACTGCAGCCTCAACTGGTGCATTTATAAAAATGGGGATCTCCCGTCTCTCAAAATGGCCCCCGACGTTTCCACCGCAGAAAGAGAGGAACAGGAGCGTAGAGACTCTCATGTCCTCCAATGAGACGATCTGAGCAAAAATAACTTTAAAAAAAACAAAAACGAAAAACAACAGCAGCTCACAGAGAGCAGAGGGGCCCCGGGGCGGCGTGGCACCGTTGGCACGGCGGGACACACGTACAGCAATGAGCTTGGCTCCCAAATGGCTCCCGTACCATTCTTTTAACCAGCGCTCCATTCAAGCCCTCACCAACAGAATGTAGTGCTCTCCGTGGCCTTTTACACTCGGGCCTGTTTTTCTTCATTATGTCTAAAGACTGAACTCTGCTGAATCTGAATCTGAAGCTCTCCACTGCCTTGAGTGTGCGTTTTAATTCTGCAAATGTACAACTCTCGACTCAGCTACTAACACGGACCAGAAACACGCAAACCTTTTGGCACTAATTGTCTCCCCCCCCCAGTATCCCCACATCGTTACACGGACGTTAAGCACGGACACAGTTCAGAGGGACACGGACCATTCATGAAAACTCACACCGACGTTCTGTACTCGTCCTCAGAGATCTGCCCTTCCTCTTTGAGCATCAGAGCAACAGGGAAGAGCAGCTGCCGGTGACAATGCAGAAAAATCATCATAACTGCGAAAAGATTTTACATTATTCATTTTTCTCCCAGAGAGACCGCACAAGGCTGATGAGAACAAAAAGGAAAATGAATACAACCGAAGACAGACAAGCTGAACAGCGACAGAGCAGATGGAGTGGAAGGACCTCAGCTCGTTTCTGCTGAGGGAAGGTGTACGTCATCACAGCAGGTTTTCTGCGATTCCCTTCAGGACAAAGTTAAATAGAAAATACACTTTCTAATTCTGTGTCTCGGCGGTAACGGGTTCAGTTATCTCTACTTACATGTTAAATATGTGTGTCCATATCACATCCCCTCTCTTTTTCTCCTCCTGTCAACTCAGGGGCGTATACATACATTCATATGGAGTGTGTGCGACTGTAAATCCATTGGGTCGCTCTCAGTGTCACCTTTTTTTGATCACATAACCTAAATCAAATTGCCACGGGTGGAACTCACGTTTTCATCTGACGAGAAAAAACATCTTATCTCTATTATTTTTAAACAGCAACACTTCAGAGAAATCATTAAATGTATCCAAGACTCGAGGTGCCCGACTGAAAACTGTGAGCCATTCGTCTCCCCCCCGCTGTGAAATATCACTTGACCTCACATTGTGCGGTGTGGTCGCACATGCATGCAGACGATAATGACGCTGTGAGACATTCATAAGGCTGACAGGTGCACAGCTCGTGTTCTTCACCCCCGGGGGGGGGAAGTTCAGCGCAGCGATACACGTGAAGGTCACTGGATCGCCAGGGCTGGAGAATGAGTGAGCTCAGAAAAAATCTGCTACATTTCACTGTTTTACATCATTTCCCGCGACGCTACATTTCACTCTTGGCCTCTTATCCCACTTCATGGAGCCAATGAGCCGAATGGAAGCATGATTCGGACAAAGGGGAATCCGTCGGTCAGCGGTCCGTCAGTCTGTGCTGCTTCTCCTTCCAGGGTCGTATGACAGTAAATGGCTGCGGGTGTGCGTACATGTGTGCGTGTTTCACCTCAATGTCTTTGTGAGCGTGTTTTAATGTGTGTGTGTGTGTGTGTGTGTGTGTGTGCGTGCGTGCGTGCGTGCGTGTGTGTGTGTGTGTGTGTGTGTGTGTGTGTGTGTGTGTGTGTGTGTAGACATTCAGTAGCCTGTACCGTTGGCAGATGTGTGTACGCTGAGCGTGGAGAAGTGCGTTGCTGCTCCCGGAGCGGTGAAGCTGTAAGCTGCGTACGCCACGGCGGAGCCCACCATCAGGCCGGTCATGTAGGAGACGGTCATGGTGTTTCCTGAGGAGAGACGCAGAGAGAAGGCGATGATCGTAGAGCGGACGCAGAGAGAGAAGTGGCTCGTCCAGAGTGAGTCAGTCCCAGTTTACCAGTAGTGAAGTGAGACTGATCTATGATGTGGTCTCAATGTTGTTCAACAGCACATATAAAGCACATCAATCAACTCACTATCTCTTTTTTTTTTAAACAAAAGATTAAACCAATTCATTATTTGATTGCTATGTTTAGATTCCTAGATTAATATATGTACATAAAACACCAGGGAATTGTGAAAACAGCAACATTTCTATCAAAGAGATGAGAATAAGGTGAAAACTAAGAGATATGCAGTTTGCAATGATTTGAAATGAAACCAGTGTGTTCATTTATTGTCTGTTGATCACATGAGCAGTTTAGAATTTGACATGTTATTTTTTTAGATCTGTTTTATCTTTGGATGAAGAAAAAAAAACATCACTTCAATGTGTCAAAGCTAATATTCCTGCCAACGTCTATTTACATACGGTTAATTCAATTGCAACTGAGGTTAACAACTCACCTGCCAGCTCCCTCTGTTCTGGCGGCACTTTGCCCGCAGCCTGGATCATCGGCACAGACCCAAAGTATCCGTTGGTGACCCCCATCAGGAGGGAGAAGAGGCAGGGCCAGGCCGGGTGGGACAGCATGGGCGCGCTGGCCGGGTACACGCACATGACGAACAGGGGGATGAAGACCACCCTGAGGCAGGAGAAGAAGAGCAGGCGGCCTCCGGACCAGTCGTACGGCAGAGCCGCCAAGATCTGAGGAGCAGGGCATATTTAAGTGATGCTGCGGGGGGTCCAGCTGATGGAGCTTCACCGGGAAGCCACAAGGAAGAAAGTGCAATAAATAAATCTCCCCCCACTCTATTCAAATTTCTTCTCCTTATCTCTCTTTCCCCCTCAATTTCAGCAAAATACTAAATTTGCCATGAGGTCAATGTTAAATCATTGATTCAAAACAACTTCCCGAACCCAACTATTTCCCCTTCACAGTCAAAATGAGGACTTAAGGACGCCGGATAAGGTTTCATTTCTGAATATTCAGATAAAGCCTCTGAGCAATTATCCAAAGATAGACTGGAGTTTTCATATGCTCAGGTTTAATAAATGGGGCGACTCCTTCAATAATTTCACAAGGTTAAAATGTGTCTATGTCTCTTCAAGAGCTTCTGCAGTGCAGAGAAGCCTGAATTACAATTGACTCCCAGACTCATTTCCATATTTTCTAACAATATGTGAGCATTACACCTTTAATGGTTTGCCAGAGCAATGATAAATAAAAAATGTAATCACAAAAACTTAACTCATTGGACTCAAAAGCTAAAGTCTGCAAATCAGTTTAGTTTCTTTCTACAAAGATGGATCAGAGATTAAAAAACCTGCAGCTAAGCATTCCTACAAAGAAGGACAGGTCGGGGAATTACAAATACTTACAAACTAAGAAGAATGAAGTTGAAGGTAAATGAAGAAGAGTATAAAACCGTGTTAATAACAGATATATGTGCAGCGACGTCAATAACTATTTAAGCCACATGGGGGCAGTAGACCCAATCTGTACACTGAAGTTATTGGTGCAATTGCATTATGTACCACCTCTTCATCTCCTAAAATTAGATTCTTCTGCATTATGTGATGCAACCAGTAAAATCCTCCCATTCCCAGAAAACACAGAAATAGGAAAACACCTTCTACTGCCACTGAAATTACCCTAGTTCCAACTGAAAGCCTGTGATGTAGCCTCCATTTTGTGAATTAAATATCTCAAAACTATACAATAATTGTTTGGGCAAAAAAACAGCTAGTCACGAACATAATCTTAAAACAAGCACAAAAAAGGGGTCTCTGTTTCTTTGCATATAGAACTCAATGCATCAATGTTCATAAAATGGTAACAGCAGACAGAAAATCAATGGTAGAATTAAAGTGTCATCAAATTATTTGGAATGAAAAATGGCCTCGACATTAATCTGCATGTAGTGGTTTGACCGTAAAGCCGTGAGCTCCGAAACGTCACCTTGCCGACAAAGTCCGACATGTTGAACGTGGCCATGATGAGGATGGGGAGCCACTCCCCTAGGGTGGGGTTGCGTATCTCTGACTCCAGGCCCGGGAACAGACACAGAGTGATGCTGTAGGTCACTGCTATGGACAGCATGTACGCCCAGATCACACGGGACACCACGTATCGATGCAGGATCATGTCTGTTCCGAGAGGACACACCAACACAGGGCAGCATTTGAAAAACCCTCAGTTTGAGCAGCAAGTGGCAAACTGAGCCCTCTTCCCCCAAAAAATCACCGGAAGATGCATTTAAAATGTCCATTTGATAGAGTCAGAGGGTAATTGAGCAGTGAGAATATAGGATTAAAGATAAATAAAGACAGGGAGTCTACCGCGGACTCCAGGCCAGCTCCTCTTTATCTTGGCTTTCGGAGCATCAAATCGAACATAGGTGCCGCCGACAAACTCCTCAGCGCCTTCTTCTGTAGAGGACGGTCCCGTCCCACCATTTCCCTGAAGAGACAGAGACACACACACACACACACACACACACACACACACACACACACACACACACACACACACACACACACATACCTTTTCCTCAGATTTTCAAATAAAACACACAAAAGACAACAAACGGTGTCCACATTATATTAACTCTTCACATGATCGCATGAGGAAACGTTCATCATTGTGTTGTTCATTTCATGAGGGCATCTTCAAACTTTTTCAAGGACATTAACGGATCATTGAGAAGACACTCGGGGTGAATACACAGCAGTGTGTTCCTCCAGCAGTGGTGGGGCGTTCGTCCATTCTGGGGTTGTTGTTTTTTTCACTGATAATGACTTCCTGGCTGCATGACATCAGCTTTTTATGGCAGCGGCTATTAGGGAGGACGGACGTGAGTGGCTGCAGGTTGAGGCAATGTTAGTGTGACTGCAGAGTGGACTACAGAGAAGCCCAGCAGCCACACACACACACACACACACAATGAGGATACCCTACAAACACGCACAGTTAATTTCTATCCAGACAAATAGACACATCCTTCTATTCATGCTTATTTCCAAACACACTTCATATGCACATCACACAAGTGTCAGATGTGCACAAGCAATTATACACACACGCGCACGCACGCGCATGCACACACACACACACACACACACACACACACATCCATTAGTTGATTAGGGGGTCTTGCCAGAAGGCACCACTCTTCTTGATTATCGAGCACTGCCTTGGTTTCCCTGGGCAACCAGAACAAAGAGCTGCCTGAATCAGCCCCTAGATGAAGAAAACATCTCTCTCACACACACACACACACACACACACACACACACACACACACACACACACACACACACACACACAGGGGGCTTCCCTCACATACATGCATTTGTGTTAGCGTTAGAACTCAAAAACGCACATATGAAAAGAAGACAGCCTGAGGTGCTGTGTTTTCCTTTGAAGGCTCTGAACACACACACACGGTGTGATGAGGAATATTAGCTCCATGTCCTCAGGCTACTAAGTGCTGCTTCAAGCGTGACCACAGAGTAGAATTTCCTCCTCTCCTGTGTCCTTGCTGTCCTGCTCTGTGTCCTCTCCCTTCCTCTTGCTCACTTTTGGTTTCTTTCCATTTTTTCTTAAATTTATGTCATGATCCGTCCCTCTTCTCTCTCCCCTTGGCAATCTGCCCTCACTTCCCCCTCCTCGCTTGCTCTCTATTAACAGGAGATCCAGCCTCCCCTGTTCTCTCTAAAACTCCATCTGTCCCCCTTTTTTCCCCCCTGCATCACCCACAACAGTCCCGATAACGTAATCCTGTTCTCTTCCTCTCCCAATGTTTCCCTTTTGCGAGTGGCAGCCAAAGAGCAGCCCAAAGTTAAGCCTGATTTAAAAAAAGGATTTTTTTGCATTTTAAAAACCACACACACACACACACAAATACAGCCCTCATTCACACTGACACACTCATAACAAGAAATGGAGTTGCATGAAACTAAAGTTCTGAGCCCTGACAGTAGCATTCTAACATCTTCATAATTCGCACCACAATGCAGAACGTATACCTCAACGCTTATACGAGTTCAAATGAAAAACTTGACAAAAACAAGTCCACAGCCATGCTAGTGACTTTGTAGACTATAGTCAGGAGTGTGTCCACAGACTTACAAATCTTACTTCCTCTGAAGTGACATCGTGGTGGACCCGGTATCCAGTCCCGTTGTTGTCACGCGGGTCAGGACCTTTGCCCGGCCCTTTGCCCTGCGCGTGGTTGGTGTAGTAGCGGACGAATCGGGAGCGCCGGACCAGCAGGTGAAGCAGGAAGCAGAGCATCTCCATGCTGATGGAGACCAAGAAGAAGATGAGCGTGTTCCTCCTCTCGTCGGGGATCAGCAGCTTGGTGAAGATGCGGGACAGGGAGATGATCACGCCGGCTGTACCTGCGAATACAGAGGGAGAGAGAGAGAGAGAGAGAGAGAGAGAGAGAGAGAGAGAGAGAGAGAGAGAGAGAGAGAGAGAGAGAGAGAGAGAGAGAGAGAGAGAGAGAGAGTCGAAAGCGAGAATGAGCGAAATGTTCCTTGAAACATACGAGATGGAGACCTTCGCCTGTGCCTGTGTGAACTCACTCTCTCCAGTCATCACTCCCTGCGTGTACCTCTTGGGCAGCATCCCCATGTAACCATAGAAACTGGACTGCTGCACTGTGGAGGCAGAAGAAGAAAGTGGCTATCAGTGTAAACAGTTGGTTTAACAGCCAACACTGTAACAACAACACTTCATTGAGAGGCACCACCTCCTGAACCTCCACAAACCACTCGCGAGAAGCGGCTCTGACCTCCGGACCTCCACTAATTAAACTGTTACTGGTCGCCTCTGCAGCAGCCGACGACTCAAGCCTCTGCTGTCTTGGTGTTTGTCCTAACACCACGGCCTGTTCATTTGAGAGCTCTGACTGACAACACACACATTTACACTATACTCCATATGCATACGTGCAGCACAGGAGGCGACAGAATATCATGAACAGTTACAGAGTATCACCATCCAGTAATAATAACCCCGCAATTAGTCCGACTTTTCTATGATTTCATATGGTGACTGTGTCAGAGAGGTTTGAATTATTCTTATATTAAGGTAACTCCTGAGGCTACACGGTATCTATTTTTATCCCAATTAGATCGATTCCTGCATGATACCCAGAGTATTAAATATTCATATGAACTGCAAGGGACTCCCCATAAATCTTCAAAATGGCAGTTCATAAACCAATGGGTGGCGTTACGCATGGGCTGCCACGTGTTCCGGCCACCAGCTGAAGGCAACTCCAATAGACCCTCTCCCTCGAATCTCTGTTCTTGTTTCAATCCATTTCTGAGGGAAATGTCTGGCTCTTTTGCTGCTAAATACTCTATTTTAATATGTTCACCAACTAGCTCCTAAATTTGTTCTCTGTCCGCCATTCGGTGCTGGGCAGGTGGCTAAAGGCACAGCAGGCTGTTAGTGCTTGCAGAAAACAGGTTTCTGCTGCTGATGTGAAGTTTTTGAGAATGAAGCGAGTGAAACGAAACGTTGTTAAGTTGTAATATCAAAAGGAAACACTAAAAAGCTCTGTAGAGCTGAAGGCAGTTAGATAGACAGATAGATAGATAGATAGATGGATAGATGGATAGATGGATAGATGGATAGATGGATAGATGGATAGATGGATAGATGGATAGATGGATAGATGGATAGATGGATAGATAGATAGATAGATAGATAGATAGATAGATGGATAGATGGATAGATGGATAGATGGATGGATAGATGGATAGATGGATAGATGGATAGATAGATAGATAGATGGATAGATGGATAGATGGATAGATGGATAGATGGATAGATGGATAGATGGATAGATGGATAGATGGATAGATGGATAGATGGATAGATAGATGGATAGATGGATAGATGGATAGATAGATAGATAGATAGATAGATAGATAGATGGATAGATGGATAGATGGATAGATAGATAGATAGATAGATGGATAGATGGATAGATAGATAGATGAGTCGGATCGAAAAGCATTAGCAGTACCTGTACATCCGAACGCTACTACTCCCACTGATACAAGGTTGATGATGTAAGCCTGTCTGGTGGTGAACTTCGCCAGCCAGACATCAAAGACGCTGACGAAGACCAGCGGTCCCAGAGCGAAGATGTAACCTGCAGCCACAGAGACAGACAGGCAGACAGAGAGAGAGGAGACATCACTGAACTGGGTCATGTTGTGTCTGCAACGAACACATATTGATAGGTGCCGGGCCGGCGAGCGAGCAGCATCTCTTTGAACTGAGGTCCGATCCTCTCCAGAGACGAGCTCTTGTGCAGACAACACACTTCAAAAGACATTTCCTCAAGGATGCAAGCAGGGCTATTTTGAGCTGCAGACGGTTCAGCAGTGAAACCGTTGCACTTATACGTACACGGTGCAGAGATATGCAACTTCTCCTTGGGGAACATACAGTACGCTTTTTCTTTGCACAACAATGATATAGGTCGTCTCAAGAAATTTAATATTCTTTTTGTTAATCTCCAATATTAGTGTCGTACTCATATACCTTTTCACACTGCAAAGTCATTTTTAAAAATGAATATTTAATTAAGTGAATCATTTGGGGCCTAATTTAATCATTAAGTGTCTTACAAACCTGATGTAAAATCTGCTTAGTTGTGCACACTCACATGTGAATGGTTTACTTAAATAGCATGGTGACTTTAATAATATTTAGAATTTAAAAAAAAAAAAACTGAGGATGATGCAATATTCTAAATAAGAAAAAGTAAAGCAAAAAAGCACAGACTCTTTAAAGAGAGCTCCTCCTCTTTTTCTAAGTTTGTTTGAAACAGTTTATGAATAAAAGAAATACACAGGAGAACCATCGCTCTTCACACTGCCTTTTCCGTTTTTGCTCTGCGCTGACAGGCCCCGAGGTACCCGGAGGGCCGTTCATACAGCAGAAAACACTATGAGTTCCTATAATGAGAAATATTTCACAATTAGAGATTAGTCAGCGAGCAGGTCCCTGACTTCTACTTACCCACGGTGATTCTGGTGTGCATGCTGAGTCTCTCCACCAGCACGTTGTTGAGGATGACGGCCAACAGAGCCACGAGGATGTATGTCAGACTCATGTCGAACACTATGGACGTGCCTGACACCCCCACACACACACACACACACACACACACACACGAGCCGTGACTCCGGGTAGCTGGATATGAATGTTGCATTCTCTATAGGTTTTTGTGCTTCTGCACATTTATACCTTCAAACTTGTGGTGCAGGTAGTCCACATCAGTTATGAAACTGTTGTAGGGAAGCAGGAAACCCACTCCGGCCAACAGCATTGCAAAGTAGATGCCATGGTAACGGTCGTCGGGGATTGGCTCCTCAAAGTCTGAACGGGAATGACGGAGGGTCAAGGTTTAGAGAGGTAAAATTGACTCCTTAACATTTGCATTAGGCCTGTGAACCAATGCACTGGATGTTCATCAAAGTTAATCAGGACGAATGTGGCTGTGCAGCTAAAGCCGGAGAGGACCATGTTCCTGTTGTGCCGGTGAAAGACAGATCAGAGGAATTGTCGATGAGTCACTGGTGTTGGCTGCATAAGTAGTTTAAGTTAAAACCTTAACGTCTGTGTATTGCCGCTGATTCTGTTTCATGGTTAAAGAGTGGATCTTCATGTAACCGTCTATAATCCTTTCCTAATCCTCTGAGCCTACTGTTAATGTCCCCGAAACGACTTTTGAGCATTTTCATTTTTTCAGCAGACTGAAGGGGGAAAAACATCTTAATGGTTCATTTAATTTATTATAATTGTGACTGGGTTGATCAATTACCTCGCTGCTCATCGGTTGATGGGGAATAACCTGCATTTGGCTCTTCAGCAATCCACATGAATTTCCTATGAATAATAATCATATGTTTTAATGACTTTATTTTGCATCGGGTCTACTGTTTGGTTTGCAGTTTCTGGGGTAAAAAACCCCCCCAAAACCTTGACATATAGGATGGGAAGCAGGTTACGTTTACAGCGGCAGATTTGTTCCAAAGAAACAGAGGAAGATAAGCACAAAATCCAATGAAGACACACAAAGCACCGACAATATAGAAGCGCTTTAAGAAGGATTTTCCCTTTTTTCGTTTGTTCAATTATTTTAGATTTTTGGGGTTAGATGGGGGTCGGAGACTGACAGCACCAGGGGGAAGAGAGACAGAGGTGACAGGAAGCGGCGAGGGTTTCAGACAATCTAGGGGCCGTGGCTGTGTGTCCTCGGTCTCTTCTGATTTGATTAACGCGCCCCTTGTTCAACCTGAGTAACCAGGCAACACAGCAATTTTCTGTAGAACAGGCCTGCTGTGTTTCACATACACTTCCTTAGTTCCTCTCTCCCCCCAGCCATTTTCATTCACTCCACCATCATCTACAAACACACGCAGACAATGCTAAAGCCCACACGGACATATTCTGCCATATTATGTTAGCAGCTGGAGTTTAGCTTGTGTCCGAAATTTTCGTAGAGTGGAAACGGGAATTTAACATTCCTCAAAGTTCAACCTTTCTCGGACATGTTAGCAGAAAGTGGTTGTTGACGCCTCAAGCCTCTCTGTGGGCATCTGAGGGAGGGTCTATCTGGGGGGAGCTGTCTCTCTTTCATGGCGAATTTACTGAAGCTACATTTCTTCTTGTTGGTTATTTGTCTTTTTCCACTTTGACAGATTGTTAGAATCGATCCTTCCAACTACTCTGCTCTGGGATATATAAACATGCAGTACAGGCCTTTCTTTCACCATCCAACTCGACTGTAGAACTTTAACTACCCTCCCAATACAGTGTTGGTGACAGGTAACAATACTAGCTGGGCATAAAATATACAAAATGTACTAGAAACGTGGAATATGGTATCATATTCCGGAATTATGAGGAGACCCCAGCTGTGATCATGTACTATACTTGGCTCAGTATTTCATGGTATCCAGTTCCTTTCAGAGTATAATGTGATGCTCCACTTGATATATTACATGACAGAGGTGTTTACTGGGAACCAACTATTTATCTCTCTGAGTATCTAAACACACTGTGCTCCGTGTGTTTTGGGAGAAGGATATCTGTGTATTCACGGGGTCTTCTTTTTTTATTCTCGTTGATTAATAGTTGTTGTTTATACATTTATCTCTTTGCTTCCTTCCTTCCTTGCTTCCTGGGCTTTTTGTCTGTCCATTTATAAAGCCAGTACACACACACACACACACACACACACACACACACACACACGATTAGGCAGAACAGAAACTCCCTCACCGGGTTCAGACAGAGCCAGCACTCCTCGCTCCGGGGCATCCTTGTTGATCTCCTCCTCCTCCAGCTGGTACGAGTCGAAGCTGTAGCTCTGCACCACGCCGCTCTCTCTTCCCTCTCTCCAGCCCTCCCTCCCCACATCCCTCCATCCTGCCCTCCCTCCATCCCGCCACATATCCCTCTCTTCGGGCGTCAGGGCCGGCGTGGGCCTGCGGCGCTCTGCTCCCACTGAACCCATCTCTTCACGTCAGGTGTACACACACACACACATATATATATTTATATATATATATATATATATATATATATATATATATATATATATAAACACACACACTGGCTCTACAAGCTACACACTCTTGAGACTGTGCATATTAAACACAATCCAGGAGACACGCACTGGAGGAGAGGCAGGACACCTTCGGATGATGAGGGTCTGTGGAGGGAAACAACAGGAAACGGAATCAGGAACAGAATATAAATGTAAAAACAAGAAAAGAAGAAAGGATAGAATTTAAAAAAGAAAATCTGTCAGTGTCTTAGTGGAAGTGACCAGAGTCAGAGTTGGATTGCTGTGTGTTGTGTGTGAATGTGTGAGAAGCATCTTAAATAAGAGACACAGAGTGACAGATAAGGTCAGTGAGACGGCAGCTCTGCATTCAATGACGGGCGCTGCATTAAATATTACTGCACATTGCAGAAGAGAAGAGGAGATCAATTAGTATACTAATGGGTCTTTATCACTATTGTCTGATATCTATAGACTGAACAATCAATTTCTTAATCAATTAAAAGACAAAGGAACACACTCGCTCTGTGTCCAATAATAGATGCACTATCAATCAATATCAAAATAATTATTGGTTGAGGCGCTACAAGATGTGTCGAATAGTTACCCAGATCACCGTAACAGTAAGTCGATTTAGTTCTTTTAAATAAATCAGCTGACATTAACCTTCATAATATGCTACTGAATATCATTCTTTTGATATGAAGTGAACTGAAAACCAAAAAGTTGGCAGAGGACGGCTGTATTTCATTACATCCGTCGTCACGCAAAATAAAGCCGCAATTAACGTGCTTTGTGATGATCAATTTCTTGATTCATCGAACAACTGTTTGGTCTGTGAAACATCAGGAAACAGTGTTAGATGCCGATCGCAGTTTCCTGCCAAAGTAATGTTGCTGTACTGTTTGTTTTGTCTGATCGACAGTGAAAAAAATTGAAGATATATATTCAATTTACAATTTTGAAAATGAGACAAAGAGCGTCAAATGATAACGTTTGAGAGGATATTTGTCACTTGCACTTGGAAAAATTCTGAAACGATCAATCAATGTGCTGCAGATCAACTAATGGATTAATGGACTCGGCAACTCTATCATGCAACATCTAAACATCAAACAAGTCTGACAGTGTAATTGAAAACAGCCCCCGCATATTAAACATTTTCCTCAGGTCTCTGCACAAACTGTTTTCTCTCACTTCAGGCAACAGGGGTCTGTTGAGGGAAATGATATTGTTACAGGCCGGATCAACACGAATGGATATTGACACTGTTCCGTATGCAAACACACACACACACACACACACACACACACAAACAATAAACCCTCTTCTAAAAAAAGCTCATCTATTGTGTTCACCTGTGCGGCTACACACACATTTGGTGACGTGCTGCCAGACGGAGCCACACCACTCAGCTCTGTCACCACACGCCAGCCCTGTGGTCCGCGTGCTTGTCTCTGATGCCCCGGGCGTTAGATTCCTGCTCTGGCCAAAGGCTGCTCCTGTTGTTATTATTATTATGATGAAATCCTCCTGCCTGCAGACTGGCAGCACGAGATCATGTAAGGAGGTTATCATCTAAGTAATGTGGGCTCATCCAGTGGATGCAGGGGAACAAGGGGAAACGGGTCCGTAAGCCAGGGGCCACCTCCTGGACACGATGGAGTGAACAGCACTGGGTCCATGGAGGCTGTGTGGTTGCTTTTAACCTAAATAATAATAATAACAATAATATTATTAATAACCATAATTCCATTTCAGAGGCAGTTTCCCTTTCCAGACTCGAGGCGGCGCTCTCAGCTCTCCTCCTCCAAATGACAAGGCTCCAGCCATGGGGACCGTGACTGATCAGTGCGTTATCACGCTGCACCAGTTCACAAAATGATTTGGGTTTCTTTTAAATGGCCCCATGAAGAGTGATGCAACATCGCAGAGAGGACCCAGCTGTGTGCCTTGTGCGCACATGCACTGTGTGGAAAAACAGAATATTTGGATTATGAATGCACTAACTGACTCCAAATCAACTCACGCGTTTCGCTCGTTACACATCAGGCGCGTGACATTTCAAAATAGTCACTCCTGAAACACGACGGGCCAACACACTGACGGAGGCACAGGGGATCATCCCAAATCCTCACTAAGATCATCATAACCGAGTCCAATAGGTGTATCCAAAGGTCGCCATCACAGCCACATCCTGGTGTTTTTGTCTGGCACCGCGCCGCGCTTTCGCCCGCAGACAAAAACGCACAAACAACAGGTTATTACCCCGCCCCCCCCCCCCTACCTGTGTCGTGTCTCCCCGAGTTCACCGAAGCAGATTCCTCTCCTGCGGGGATGTGTGCTGCCGTGGTGGTCTCGGTCGGCCGGACCCGTCTCCGTCCGACAGAAGGGAAGTCCCGGCGCCGCGTCCTTCACGCGCTCTAACGCACCGTCCGGCGAGCGGAGGCGAGGACGCGCGGGTGGATGGTGGATGAGGAGAGCGAAGGTGTGTGTGTGTGTGTGTGTGTGTTGAGGAGGAGGAGGAGGAGGGGGAGGGGGAGGGGTTGCCTCTAGCTGTTCATCAATCTTTACAGGAGCGCTGTAGACTGGAGGATGAATGAAGGCTGAACAATATTTGGTTCGCGCAAAATACACAGTTTGCAGTTTATAGTCAACAGTTCGGGGTGGCCGTTAAATTATTGAGAGTTTTTTCTTACTCATCACTGAAAGTGAGCTGATATCAAACTGCGATTCGAAATCCGTTATAACAGTACAAGGAAGCAGAATAACAAATGCATGCAGATCGCAATGCGCAGCAGGTATCGGTTTATACGATAAAGCCTGTATTCCTAAGCTTATTAAAACGCCCCATGCAATAATAAATCACTGATTTCGTGTTTGGAGGACTTGCTGGAATATTAAAAATGTCCATGAACGATTCTGTCTGCCTGTCGCCTCCCTTTCATATGAATTTTTCAGTTTCATTTGACTTGATGATATGTGAGCTGTAGGCCATACATAAATAAGCTAAACACTAAAAAGTCTGTATCTAATTTTGTCAAAGACAGGCACACACACACACACACACACACACACACACACACAATGCTGGCACTGGAGCCTCTGTGTGTGACTGACATTTTATCAGTTCCCTTCAATAGCCTATGCTAATGCTTTATTATTGGCAGGGGCTCTTTATCATATTGCACACCCCCACTGTTGTCATAGAGGAGCAGAGCCAGAATGGAATCAGCTAAATGGTATAGCTGTCCTCTTACGTCAGCGTCAGTGCAGTGCCCGCACACCCACGACCATGCTGCTGCACTGCAGGTCGTGGGTTTGAATCCCACTTGACGTCTTGACTCCGCTGATGCAAAATTCAGTTCGCCATAACTTTTGGCTTAGCATCAGACGCGGCGGCGGAAAAGGCCGACAGACTCAAATGATGCAGTGCATCGTGCCAAAGGTTCAACTCATCCTAGTGCTGCATTTATGAATAATGCCGTGCTGATCATTTTAAAGATTATGTGCACCACAGAACATTCCTTTTGATTCTCTAATACAGTAAAAAAAACACTCTTCTCACCACACATGAAGTTTGCCTCATGCCAAAATTAACCAAAAAGAAAGACAGTCCTGCTCACAAGTCAAACCCAACATGAGCATGATGCACATGCTGCATATTGTGCAAAACGTCCAATACCTAAGTGAAGCAAATGACAAACCTGTATTCCCAATAAGAGTGTGGTTGCCGAGCCCTTCTCTCCCATTGTTGCAGCTTTGGAAAGACCGCACGTACACTAAACCGACTCTCTACCTACTGGACCGCCACGGCTGACCTCTTGCTTTGTCTCACTGTTGTGAGTCTTTTACATTTTGAAACGCGTTGTGCTATCTGCCAGCACATTTTTCTCAAGACTTAACAGCAGATTTAGAGCAGGAAAAACATTCTAGCGGTTGTTTTGAAGGATTGCATAATCGTATTATCTAATAATCGTATTCTATAGTATCTGTATATGGACTGTCAGCACCCAGACAGCTTAGGTTAGCACAAAGACCAGAAACTATCTTTGAGAACTGAGATGGAAATTCAGCTTCCCTACAGAGGTGACAGAAGTCTTTCCATCTAAATGTCAGGAAGAATATGCACAAGTGACTTCACAATTTGTGGAAGGACTGCCTAAAGAAACGTCTATGATTTTTAAGTCAGCTTTTACATGTTGACGTGAGATAAATAAAGCAAACTTCTACAAGTCGTAACAGCTGATGGTTGAGGTTGAACAAAATTCTAATGTTTTCTCACTGAACCCAAATGAGGCCAAAATGGACTGATGATAGGCCAACTGAATGTTAGCACATTAACTCAACTGACTGAAATAAAATAAACTACATGCCTATCGCTATTGAGGAAAACAAACCCCTATTGGCTGTAGCAGTGACAAAAGGATCCAAAAACCAGAGCGGTGAGAGCCACAGAAAATGCCAGCTTTCCTTGAAACAGCGCTAAGTGACAATGAACGACCCCAATCTGTGGATTTATCAAACAAACATATCCTGTGGCACAGTGTGGGCTCTTGACGCTGGTCCAGAAACACGTTCTGTAGATGGGTTTAATCTGCATGAAATCCTGCGGAGCATCCCGCCCATCTCCTCCGCTGCCCGTTTGTTTACCTGTCCGCCTCTCACTTCACCTGACTGCCGGATGTGGAACTGAGTTGCCATAGCTATTACTGTCTGTCTGTCATCCTGCCCGTCTGGTTCTCCATTTGGCTGTGTGCCTCTCTCTCTCTCTCTCGCTCTCTCTGCTCAGCCTGTGGAAAGACTTGCAGCTCTGGATTTATGCTGCGTGTTGAATAGTAATGGTTTGACATGTTGTTTCAGCCTACAGCAATCTGCCCTGAAAAGAAGGAGTGTCTGTCGATTTGCTGGTGTGTGTGTGTGTGTGTGTGTGTGTGTGTGTGTGTGTGTGTGTGTGCGTGTGTGTTTTTCATTAATATTTTTTTTCTTCTCTGCAGCTCTTTGTTATGAATGTGTAAAAAGGTCAGGCCACGTCAGGCCTCCCTCACTCACTCAAATGGAATTATTTCTCTGTCCATGATCCAACATCCCCCAGGACTGCACCGACTGAGGAGTGTGTAAGTCGGCGACACTGCCTCTCAGTTGCATGTATTTGTGTGTCTCTCCCTCCATCCACGCATCCATCCCTCCTTCCACCCCGGTAAAGATGCTGAGCCTCGACAGTGTCTATATTTAGCTCGCTGGTTCAATCAATGACGGCAGAGCCACGGCGCCGTGACTGTGCATACTGATGGTACTACTGCCTCCATCGCCACCTCCGCTCACCTCTGGAGATGAGGTAAAGAAAGACAGACAGAGGAATACAAGGAGCGAAATGAGCAATTTAAAAGAAATTGTGAGCCAAGCAACGAAAAAAATGACCTCAAAACAATTCCAAAAGAGAGAGACAGGTGGGGCCTTAATCCTATCACACAGTTGGGGATAGATGGAAAAGAGTGTGAGAAGCCGACATCAGGAGGAAGAAAAGGTAGGCGCTAATGACGTGAGAGGAAGGTGAGGACGAAGAGGGATGAAAGGGAAGAGACAGGTGTAAATGCAGAGGCAGAGGTATCGAGGGACATAGACAGATGGAGAGAGGAGGGGGAGGAGAGGGGAGGGAACGGAAAAGAAAGAGCAGGTGTAGAGTTCACACAGGCAGAGATGAAGATACAGGGATCGAAGGGTGGATGAAGAGAGAGAGAGAGAGAGAAAAGGGAGGAAGGGGAGAATAGCTGCTGCAGCTGAGGCAAGAGAGATGGAGAGCGCAAGGGAAGAGAGAGAGAGAGAGAGAGAGAGAGAGAAGGAGATACCAGGGGAGGAGGAAAGAGCAGTGTGGCCTGTTGGTATGCAATGTCAGCGGGTGGATTTGTGAGGAAATGAACGCAAAGAGACGTGTGGAGGAAGCAGGAACAGGTGCACTGAGGAAGAAAGAGGCCGGACGAGTCGTATTGACTCTGCTGAGATGTGACAAAGAGAGAGAGAGAGAGAGAGAGAGGGAAAGAAAGAGACGCTCACACAGGAGAGAGAGAGTTCAGGACTGATTCACTGTTCGCTGGTGTTAAACTAAAGTCTGTGACCACGCAGATGCTGCGCCTGAAGGATTAATGTATTCATGAAATACTTATACATATACGCTCATTCACTTTCTTTTCAAGAGTTATATAAGGAGATTGTTCCAACTAGCTCAGCTGTTTTGTCCGTACGAGGCTGCAGAGAACCCAGGCTGGAATCAGCTACCGTAGCTTGGCCTGTGTCCAACAGTTACGCAATCGAACACTTCTGATGTTGCACTCAACCATTATTCTCACTGAGGAGCGTTCTCGTGTTGTTCCGAGATCACGGCGTGAGTTACTTTTGTCTATTTGCATTGGTACATTAGGTTGATTGCTCTCTCTGGATCGGTGGCGAGTCGCTGACGGAGTGGAGCGTCTCTTTTGTTTTGAAGTATTGTTGAAGTTTAGATGCAGGTTTAGAAACTTTATTCGGGGGCGGGGCTGTTAGTGCTCCCCAGACCGACCTGTAAACTGCAGTCTCTGCTATCCCACTTATCAAGATTTGTCATGCATCTGTATCTCTGCAGTCAGCTATCAACATTTGATACTTTGAAGGCACAATCTCTGGTGACTGCATTAAAGTATTATTTCATACCAGTGTTTGATACCATGAGAACACTTACTGAATCTCCAGTGAGCCACAATCGCTGTTCCTGTCCTGCTCGGCTTTTATTTCATTCGGACGCTACACGTCACAGACACACATTTTCAGTCTGTCCCTTTTCTTCCACAATATAAATCTCCAGTTCTACACAAACACATTATCACACAAAAGCAAGCACAAGAATACACACGCGCACACACGCTCACACACACACAATCTGGGTCTAAGAAGCTGTGAAAACTGGAAAGTGCCCTCAGCACTTGGAAAGCACTCGCTTTAAATCCACACAGTTGTTATGTTTGGCTGTGATCTGTGCTGGGGTGGATTTACAGCGTCTTTGTCTGTGTTTTCCTGTGTCTATGTAACACACAAACAAACACACAAACATACACACCTACATACATACTGTACATACAGAATACCCATTATTTAAGCATTCATAAATAATCCATCTACTGACTATATTCTTCCTATATTCTTCAAACTGACGTTTCCCTAAATCTTCTCACTGTAACTTGTTTTGTCAAAGAGCCAGAAGAAATCATAAAAATCAAGTTCACAAAATGTCGGCGTACTTATTTAACTGAAAGTCAGTAGATAGATAGATAGATAGATAGATAGATAGATAGATAGATAGATAGATAGATAGATAGATAGAGCCAGAGTTCAATTACTCCTCCCTCACTCTGTGCCTCTCGTTATCATTGCCTCCATCTTACAGCTGATGTTTATTAAAGGTTGCTATGTAACAACCCGCCCCCATTTACCATTTCAATAACACAGCTCTCCCGTTGCGTTGTGTGTGTGTGTGTGTGTGTGTGTGTGTGTGTGTGTGTGTGTGTGTGTGTGTGTGTGTGTGCACTGTGATCTTGTTTTTCTCTGTCCTCAGCTGCAGTATTCCACAGTGAAGCAATAGGACCAATCTGTGTCTAATCCGCTGCAGAGGCTTGAGGCCTGGACGACTTCTCCCCTCCCAACGCTGCCACCCAGTTCATTTTGTCCTGCAGTGGTCAGTTGGAAAGCATTTTACACTGCTACAGATTTTATAGGAATAAGAATTGATGAACCGCATGATGGTGCAAGCTGAAGTCAGTAGGATCCCAAATGTCATGGTAATCCCTTTGTTAGTTCTTCATGTGTTCAGGGAGAGTAGCATTTACCATCCACAGACACAAGCCACGAGAACTAGTCTAAAACACAGAATTACATACAGTATAATTCTGTGAGCTTTTTCCAGGAATCTTTATAAATTCAGTCCCTGAATAAGGACAAGCACACAAGATCTTATGAGAATCATAATCATTTTTAGCTGTAGAATAATCAGCTACATGCAGCTCTCGCACAGAAATATGAGCATGTCAGTGCAGTAACAATGAACGTCTGTGTTAGTCCAGGTGGAGGGGAACTGGAGGACAGGGCCAATGACGCTACAGGCAGTTTATGCTCCGGATGAGTTATTTAGAATGACTGAGCTTTTGCAGGTTCCCGAGACAAGCCCAGCTCCACGAGTCAGTTAACAAACTGGTATGCCCAAAATGTATCCATTTTTGAATAACATAACATAATGTGGAAAAAATCAAGCGCTGTGAATACTTTCGGGATGCACTGTATATGATCTATGCTTTAAGGAAAGGGCAGTGGACGCGGTGACAGCTTTCTTTATGCATAATGCGCATGTTTAAAACTAGCAGGGAAAACAATCGTGCTTACAGAATGATTGACAGGTGTTGACATATGTGCACTGGCTCTACTAGCAACCTCGAGGCAGTGGAGATGTCATTGAGCAAGGCTGGTTATGTACTGTATACATTAGCTGCATGACTATGCAGTAGAAATGATCACAGTCCATCAGTGCAGGTTTCTTCATTACTTTGAATAAAAGCAGCTATAATCAATATTTTTTAATCATCAAGAATGGGTCAAAAAACTGTGAAGGGGACGCTCATAGTTCGACAAAAATAATAAAATGGTTTATTGAGAATAGAATTGTGAGGCTTTTAGTTTTCAAATAATGAAGAGTTTGGGGGGTTACAACTGGGTGTCGTCCAAAATAAATGAAGGTATCTACACCCTGACACATATTCAGGCTGCTGCTTGAATTAAGAATCACAACTGAAAGAAAAATGAAAAAAAAAATATATTGACAGTTTTAAAAAACTGCAGATTTTCTCTTTTTGCTGCAAATTCTCTGCAAGTACTGATTCCAGCACTAATTCTCCGACCACATTAAAGCGATGTTTGAGGTGTACTGCATCTGTTAGGTGCCGTTTTGTATCGTCTATTGGAAGATGTAGCTTCGATTAGTCAATGTGCCGCTAGCGAACATTACATTAAGTATGTGAGTGAATGTGAATGGGAACGTTTGATTTAGTAGCTGAAGCCATTATCGCTGTGATTAATAAAATGGTCCCTGTGGAGTGTTTCTACAGATGGATCCTCTCTGTCTCTCTCTCTCTCTCTCTCTCTCTCACCCTCTCTCTTTATGGCTCTATGTCTATCTTACAAACACACATACTTGTTTGTGAGGACCAACCTCTAACCCAAACCCTAAACTATTATCCTTCAAAATGTTCTCACAAGGTCTACGGCTCTATTACTGGTCCTCACTGAGAAAGAAGTACAAGTACAAACACACGTACAGGTTTCCTCTGGGACTCTCATCATCAGGCCAGTGAGCTCCTTTTAGCAGCTCCCCTGGTGATCTCCATATCTCTAATGAGATTATTAGAGTAATAGGGAAGTTGATAAACCCTAGTTTTTCTGTCTGTCTGTCTGTCTGATATTTGCCTGTCTATCCACCCTCTCCACAAGAACAGAGACGAAGGAAGAAGAGACTTAAGGTCACTGAGAGGAAGAGGGGGGGAGGAAACA
Organism: Scophthalmus maximus; assembly: GCF_022379125.1. NCBI lineage: Eukaryota > Metazoa > Chordata > Actinopteri > Pleuronectiformes > Scophthalmidae > Scophthalmus > Scophthalmus maximus. The sequence continues at coordinate 6,710,210 of NC_061531.1, read as the reverse complement.
GCGATCATTACAAGGAGTCCATCCATACATCCATTATCGACACAGCTTTATCTTAACAGGTCATGGGGGGGTGGGGTTCGTTGGAGCCAATCGCAGCTGACTTTTGGGCGAGAGGCGGAGTTCTCCCTGGACAGGTCGCCAGCCCATCGCAGGGCCAACGTACAGAGACAAACCACCATTCCAACTCATACCTATGGTCAATTTAGAATCTCTATTTAAGCCTAAACCCCATTCTGCATGTCTTCGGAGGAGCACCCGGGGAAAACCCACACAGACACGGGGAGAACGTGCAAACTCGGCACCGAAAGAGCCTTCTTGCTGCGAGGCGACTGTCACTGTTCCACTCATTAAGAAAGAAAGAAAAAGAGCAGTGAGGCAAAAGAGCAAAAGAGTATAAGGTCGATGTGAGAGGAAAAGGAAGTGTGACAAAACAGAGAAGAAAAGAGAAATTGGGGGTAAGTGTAATGAAAAAAAAGTGCGATTATATAGGTTACTGTAAAAACACAGGCCTGGGCTTTAAAAATGAAATGACAGAAGAAGTGGTGCGTGAAGTACATTGGAACGGGGAGAGACTGGGACAGTGGCGGCCTAAAGGTCATGTGGGCTACAGAGCCATGTGCATGGCTCCGTTGCCTCTTCTCTCCCCTTTATCCTTCATCTGCCTCCATCATGCTCTCCCTGCTGCCAGTTTCTCCTTTTTGCACCGACAGTCTTCATCTCTTCTCTTCCTGCGTCCCATTTTATAACCGCCTCTCTATTCTTTGCACAAACCAACCCCCGGCCGTCTCCAGCCCTCGCGCTCCCCTTCCTCTCTCCACCGCTCATTCTTTCCTCCCTCTATCTCTCTCCATCAGCTTCAAAGAGCTGTCTCTGTGGCAGACCCCCGGGGGCACCTGCCTCTCGAGGTGGAATGAAATCTGCCGTCCCCTCGTGATTCTGTGCGTGGCTGCAGCTGGTTCAGACTCCTCTGGAGTGCACTGAGGCCGTGGGCAACGGCGAGTCAAACAAAACCAATGAACAAGCAGGTGAACCGGGAGCACGGGGTTATTCCTGCTCATGAGTTTACTCTATGAAGGAGACTATGTTGCTCTGTTGTTGGTAACCTTTACCTTACCTTAGCACAAATTAAGTTTGTGCTGTGTAGGTGTGTGTCTGTGTGTGTGTGTGTGTGTGTGTGCGTGTGTAGGTGTTCGATGGGTGCATTTGACAATCTGACACCTCTGGAGGCGTGTGCTGGCAAACAGTGAGATTGCATTAGAGGTTCTAACCTGCGCCGTGTGTAAATTAGACAGACGCAAGATGTTGGTACAACAGTGTGTGACTCTAATGAGGAGAGGAGTGTTTTTAAAATTACGTTTGTGTTCAGTTCAAACAATGAGTTGTAACATGATGTGTAAATTAGTGAGCTCGAGGGATGCTGATAGACAGATGCCAGCTCTAGTTTCAAGTTGAATTAATCTTCTCATGTAACTCTCACCAAAAAAAGCTAATTTATGTAAATATGTATCTGGAATATCTATCTATCTAGCTCTTATAAAAATGAAAATATTTGCAGGGGCAATGCATGACCTGCGTGTGCTGTATATACCCCGATCAGGCGATGCTCAATTTTATATTGTAACATATACACATAACACCATTTCATGATGTCATCATTTATATCATATGATCAAGAACGATTACCATATGGTACAATATGATGGGGAATTATTTTCTGATCAATATGAGCTCATGAGTCTCTCCGGCCCTGTTATGTGCCAAGGTTTCTTGCGAGTATTACAAGTATTATTTTATCCATTCATATTTAAAGGACAGACAAAAAATATCACTGCCAATCAAAAGCAAAAGAACTGGACCACTTTTGTGAACGAGGTCGAGGCTCAGATTTGGCTGTGTGATGTGGGCAGAATTGTCAACATCAAAGACTAAACCTAGTGTCAGGATTCATCTATTCAACACACACACACACACACACACACACACACACACACACACACACACACACAAACACTCAGTCACTCACACACTCACACACTCACACACAATGTATTAATGAGGCCAAATACGGGAAAGAGAAAGAGATAAAAAAAAAAGAGCAGTGGTTCTTCACTCTAATAAAAGTCATTAAATGGAAGCAGAGAAATCCGTCTAATAAAGGAGAGAGGTTTCTGCACAGACTTGGATGAAGGCCAAAACCGCTGCTGAACACCCTAATTCACTGTGTGCGTGTGTGTGTGTGTGTGTGAGAGAGAGATCGATGAGATAGAGAGGAGTGTATAGAGAGGAGTGTATTGATCCGTGGAGTTGCTGCTGAGAAGGGACCTGAACTACCACAGCACCACCTCCGACACTCGCGGACAAACAACCACCAGCCTGAATGAGACCTTAACTACATCTTCACATACATCATGGATATTACTGCTGCACCGTGCATAAAGATGTTTGCATCTGATGTGTCTGTATTATTTTCCCCCTGTCTTTATCAAGATCTACATGATATGATATGATGATATGACAATGATAACATGATGTTATATTGTTATCACATATTAATGCTTGAATGCAAAACATGAGACACTTACTAGCCCATGTGTGTATATTGTCAACAAGAAATGTATTGTTCATTTGCATCTATATGCACACAAAAAAAATTCTAACTGTAAACAACAACAATATTAAGACAGCGTTTGCCAATCTTATTGGCTTGTGACCCCTTGAGTTTAAACAATGTTAAACGCTTAAATGCTTAAACACATCAGAGTTTGGGTGTAATATAACCATACCTTGATATTGAAGGCTTTTTAAAAGGAGAGCGTGCCTTGCTGTTTTCGTAGATTTTCCTTCGGCAATCCAAAGAGCACCTGAAACAAATTCAAGTGAGTCAAGGAAGCACCACTGATCGAACATTTGGTAAAAATATATAGTTTTGTTTAAACAACAACTCAGAAATTGAAAAATATTCACTTAGCAATAATGCAAGACAGAGAGAGAAGGAGGAAATATTTGCATTTCAGTGGCTGGGACTTTCACAGTTTGGGGCAATTTTTTGTTTTTAAATGATTTGAATGATAAACTAATACAATTTTCCTCGAAAATTGAGTGGTGAGGTTGCTGATTGCAACCAACTAAAAATCTCTCTTTTCTCCCTCCTCTTCCGAGCGTGTGGGAGAACCCCCAGCCACGTTCAGGTAACATAAATATGTGAAAAGCCCTCTCTACAGCCAGTGTTTGTCCACTCTGGGCTAAAAAAAATATCATCAAATCATCCATTAAGACATTTGTTCCCGAGATAACACTTTCAAGAGAATGTGATGGAGAACCCAAAAACATAATCCAACAATGTAGAATATCTGAAAAGATTCCTCTGTGGCACAAAAAAGATTTTGATGCATTAGTTACCATGAATAAAAAAAAATCTAAGCTAAAAGTAAAGAATCAAATAACATTTCATTAAATGACATTACATAATTACTGTCTGGAAGGTTTACACTGAGGGGCATTAATTCCTGCTCTTTTTCATTATCTATCAAATCCATACACAAAATCGATAAATGGTCTTCAGTCATTTTCAAATGTATTATGTTTTTTCTTTCAATGTACAAATAGAATTTTCTAATGGAAGAATAAAAAGTATGTGCCAAGTCCACTGTTTATAATCTCTCTCTGCACGTTGTGCACTCAATATTTTCTCCCTCTGATAATGTTCTTCTGCAAACAGATTTCTTGAAGTTTCCGGATTCATTTTAATATTTATAGAAATAATAATGGTTCTAGTTTCATAGCGTCCCTTCCTTCTGCTGCACCCTAGTGGATAAACTAGAGAACTACATCCATCTCCCATAATGCACTTCTTCCTTTAATTCCCGTCACTCCGCTGCCAGCAGCGACTTCCTTGCACCGGTCAAGATGGCGGACAAAGCAGGTAATGCGCGGCGTCCTCTGCTAAAATGATCACGAATAACCCTTTTCTCATCTTCTCTGTCCGTGTGTGTGTGTCTGTTTCCAGAGGCTGCGCGCGCGTGTGTGTGTGTGTGTCACACTGACCGGTAGAGAGTCGTGTGAAGCTCGGTCACACGTGAAGGCCGCACTCGGTCCTCTCAGGCACGTCAAGGACTTTGCGTGTCATTGACAGATTCGGTGTTAAAAGTCCATCTGCGAACCTCCTGGTGGACATTAAAAAAGAATATATCATGTGTGGGGAACAGCAACTTTGATATTGACTCTCAGATTTAGCTTGAAGCCATTATCCTCAAGTTGTAGCCGTATATCGTTTTGCCGGTTCCCTTAGCTCGCGTGCCTGGCAGGCTGCACGACCACCGTCTGCCCCCACACTTTCTTTGGTTAATAAAACAAAACAGCTAAATAAAAAAAGTAGGCTATGTTTTTCATACGGTGGTTTGTAAACGGCGGGTTAACAATACTTCAGTCATGATAGCTGTACTAGAGATAGTGTGTAGCTTGCTCCAGAGGTCGGGGCTAACTTCAGAGAGCAGATGTCAGTGGATGTGTGTGATTCAGTGACACTTTGTAAATGTGAGTACTGTTGCTTTACCTTTCAAAAGACGGAAGTTGTTGAGTGTTTTGCAGATTGAAAGGGCTTATTTAGTCTGTCACGTCCACGGTGATCTTCTTCACACAGCAAAAGGTGCTCGTGCACCAGGAGTGTTGTCCGGACCAATGGCAGTTTCCACAAGGATAATAATGGTTGAATTGATTAACTCTCCAGTCAAAGTACCACATCTTCATAAATGGAGCAATAATCCAACATTTCATTGTGTGACACGGTGAATACGGTAATAATGTATATAAGCTTAGCATCATCTCACGCTCTGTTACCTCTCGTGGGGTCAAACATGCTGGTGAATGTAATTAATCTCAAGAAAAAATGAATTTTGCTATTGGCGATCAGAATGTTTGATTGCTGGACACCTGGTGAGATCTGCTGCAGGATTTGTTCAACCTGTACAAACAGTCTAACTGAATTGCCGTTGCCGTCTCCGATTGTCCCCTAGTTTCCTTGGTTGAGAAGCGACTCATGGATGTGAAGCTGGGTGAGCTGGGAAGCTGGCTTGGAGGTCGAGACTTCACCCCCAATGGCATCATCTCAGCTGTCAGCAGGGGTGAGGAAAACCTGTTCTGACTGAAACTTTACTTAGGACGACGACAACAAAAAGCTCTTTCTGTCCTCTTACATCTTCTGCTCTGATTATGGGTAATTGCCTTTAGATCCGATCACAGAACAGGAGTGTGCAGTTTTCAACAATTGATGATTTAAGTCAGGCTCAAAAACCTTTTCAGACCTTTGGTTAGAAAAAGGGGACTACATCTGTGTTTCAGCAGCACAGTTCACAAGAAATCGCATAGAAAAGCAGCTAAACAGATTTGAGCTACAATAACAAAATCATTATATGGCACTTAATATTCGTAGGAAGTTTACAAAGCATTTAGTGCCAAAAGAAGGTCCTATAATTAAAAGGGCAGCTGACGAGCTGAATCCCATATTGTAGGAGGGAAGTTTGCTGATAAACTTGGATGTCAAGTTAGATCAATTTATTTGACGGTTGCTATATTTTGTGTAAATTTATCTAAATTTGTTCCCTGGGCTGCACTGACCCAGACAATCAACGTGGGCTTTAGATCAGGCCCATATTAGCAACATGTGATACTTTGAGTACATCCCCAGTGGTAGACAAGTAAAGGGGAGGTGTACAGACTCTTGGCTCAACAAGACTTTCAAACCAGTTATTTCTCCATCACAAGCCTAAAGATCTTTCTTCACCCGCATGTTGTTGAAATCGCACGCGGTCTCACCTTCACCTCATGCAGTTTTTTTCATAATTTTTTTTCTTCCAGGCCGTGACCGATACTACAACAAGTACATCAACGTGAAGAGGGGAGGCATCGGCGGTATCGCTATGCTGCTCGCTGGCTACGTGGCCATAAGCTACCTGTGGGAATTCGATCACATCAGTAAGAAATGCACACTCACTTTCCTTTTGCTAAAATTAAGAGTAAATGTCTCTTCTCCAGTATGTGACGTTCACCTTCCAGTTCCCACCTCTTTATCTCCACAGTACATCACTGATGAGAAAAACTGACTTGTGAATTAAATCGCTAATATCCCTCCGTCTCCTTTCCCTCTTCCAGAACACGATCGCTGGAGGAAGTACCACTGAGCCCCTGCAGCAGCAGCAGCTATCAGACCTTCAGGGGTGGAAGCTGGATGTCTTTGCTCCCCCTGCTCTTTCTACCCTCAGCTCTGTTGTGTTAATGTGTGACTTGTGACCAATAAACAATACTAAGATTTATAGTTGTATATCATGTTTGCATGTCTACAGCTAAAGCAATTCATCAGGTATCTGAGGTTTCCAACACCTCATGGAAAGCAGCTTTCTCACAGTTGTAACATGAAAGTACAAAAGGAAAATCTGGAACAAAAACATTATTAGCATACGACTCATTGTAAGAATATGTTCACACTATAGCCACTGACTGTCAAAACTATTGAACTTTATTCCTCATTAATTGAACTTTATCCCTCACTACAATTTGAGATGAGTTCCTTATCCCACACAGTTGCTTGAATGTGTTCAGATCTAACAGAAAATAATCTACATGTTTGCAAAAAGACAAATACATAATTACAGTTGGAAAGTAAAATTTGACTTGACGTGTGGAAAAAACTGATTTCAGTTACCGATGCATGATGGATTTGGGATCCGATTTGATCCCGGTGGTTTGGAGTACAAAAAATACAAATTGACATTGCTGCTGGTATTTATCACATTTTTTTTTTGTTTTGTTTTTTATATAACGTTGAGGATAGTTTTAGTAGTGAGCAGGCTTGAAGCACTGGTCTATCAAGGAGTCGGTCGTGTGACCCGAGGAAACCATTATCAGACGGCAACATGTCAACAGCGTTGCAGCTCTGGAGAAACCTGCTGCGCCCTGGGTGTGACGTCCATTAAATGGCTACTTCTTCAGAGTCGAGCCATTCAGCCACCTGGACGTGACCTCAGTGTCTTTTTTCATGTGTCCAGTTTTGTAAAAGGCAAAAAAGCCCCAAGTTCAATTTCAGCCAGTGGAGCACAGGGGCTTCGCCTCGTCTCCTCGCGTCTGGGGAGTGAGCTGCAGCACTGTGGTGTTTGGACCTCGAGGCTGAAGGTTACTGTCCACTAAGGAAGGCGAGGTGGCCTTTAGTGCATTTGTTGGCATAGTGGCCCTTCTCTCCACACTACAGACACAAGAGAAAAGGAGGAGGATATTAATGGCCACTTGAGAAAAAAAAAATTGTTCCTGGCACAGAAGAGATGCAGAGAAAAGTTGTATATTAAGAACAATTTTGTATATTAAGTGCAAACAAGCATTATTGAATGTTTCAGCGTGTTGGTCTATTGCAAAGAAAAGGCGCTTATATTTACATTTAAGATACTGTATCAACAACTAGTTTGGAGCTGAATGATCAAATAATTGTTTTCCGTCAGTTGACTATTTCAGTTTTTGATCTTCTCAAGATATGGTTGATTTTAAGTACCACGGGTCAAACGATGATTCTGGTACATTCAAGTGTGTGTGCTATGTGTGTGCTTTTAATTGTGTAACTGTCCCAAACAACTTGGCTCTAAAAGTCAGAGTTTATACAAGCTAGTAGGCTCATTATTTATTGGCATCTTTTTACAGCAACTATAACTCACAATGTCTTTCTAGGAACAGAAGGTAAAGCAAAAACAAAGGTGACAATCTCCAGTAAACTAAATAGAAATTTGTTTTGATGTGATTTTTAACACAATCTTTGTATTTTGGATAGTTTTATCAAATGTTTACAAATTGAAAAATAAAAACAACACAGCTGTTTATGTAAAGTCAGACAAAAATAACAGAAAAGGTCAATATTTTACCAGGGGTTATATGCCTGATTATTTCTTGGCTAGGAGCCGAAAGATAATCCTGCACATAATCCCCAATAAAAAGGCTGCTAGTGGCAAATCCACACTTACTTAAAAGATATGAGTGATATTAATCTTCTCAGCAAGAAAGCAGATAAATCCACTACTCAAACTGCTGCTTTAAGTATCTTAATCCAGCCTTGATATATTACCACACAATGAGAGACTGGTGTCAAAAACTGATCCTGAGGCCAAAAATGTAGACAAATGTTCAGATGACTCACCTTGTAGCAGGTGACCTGGTCCAGTGGACGAGGCCCTCTGTTGCTCGGCATATGGTTTTGCTGAACAACGCCCATCGGCGTGTGGTTGTGCGGCCGCTGGCCTGGACTGGAGTTGGTCAACTGGATTAGGGAGAGCGACGAGCGGCCGATGGTAGGCACGGGCTGCAGCAGGACACAGGTCAAGAATAACTGCTCAGCATCGAAGTGGCCAGTATACAACAAGAGAACTTTGTGCAAGTGTCTTTGTGCAAACTTGAACGCCTGAGATAAATCTACACCGTCGTGATAATAATAGAAAACAGATGTGTGTATTAGGCGTTTGTGCTTGTGTCCTCTCACCTTTATTTGGTTCTGGGCTTGTTGTTGTAGAGGAGGCTGTTCAGAGGCTCCCATCGGCAGTTCAAAACGAGGGCTGCAGAAGAACATGTAACTGTTAAATCTATGCAACTCTCAGGAGACATTTCCAATTACTTCGATTTTATGGTTGACACCATCTTTTGCATTTCAATAAAGATATATGGATTATATTTTTAATCCCCGTGGGAAAATACATGTGTCATAGCAGACATGCAGGAAGAGACAATGGCAAAAAACAGTCCTAATTCATCACAACAATTATGTAAGAATGAAATGAAGGGATAACATACTGCATAAATTTACAGGATTTCCCCTCTGGACAGAAGCCCACGAGGTAGTTCATACAGATCACCCTTCTTGTGTGCCTGTGTCTACAGTCCGGACCTGCGATGGGACAAACAGAAAAAATAATTCAGGAATAACAGACGGATAACAGAAAGAAGAGAGGCTGTCTTGCTGTTAATTTACAAGGGTAACCACCAGGGGTAAACTGTTCTAGGACGCACCGTGTTTACAGAAGCCTCTGTCATACCAGGGACAGTCTTTGATCTTGGACTCTGGGTCAATGTGCAGGAATGGACATTCCTTGTTGCTGCACTCACCTGCAAGGTGGGGGGGGGGGGGGGCAAAGCAATGAAAACAGAGACCATTAACCAGCGAAGAAATAGATTTTAACAACGGGGTGCGATTTTGAGAAAGTCCACGAACCAAACTTGGAGTAGAAGTAGCACTCCGGCATCTTGGTCATGTCGTATTCATGGAGAAACTCGCACTGGTCTCCCTTCTTGCACAGTCCTCTGAGCCAGTGTTTACACACCACTGTTTTCTCTCCACTGATGTGACGGAACGGACACATCCCACCTGAGAGTGGAGACAAAAAAACGATCAACAGAGACAACTGCACATATTGTTTTGACAATTGCTTATCTTTTGAATTATTTATGCAGTGTGTCGCTCAAAAGAGTTGCCATGTAGAGCCTGAGCAATTCATCGGTTGGCCCCCAAAAATCAATTTCGGTAGTATTTTCCATTTCCCCATACTTAGATCTGAAAAGCTTGACCTATCGGCACCATGTGCATTCAAATATTAAGGTGGTTGTACAGAAGTGTAATAGCTGTACTTGATGGTACTCTGGTAACTTCCTGCTGTTCTTTTTTCAAAGTAAAGGCTTAACACTGGAATCACATTGAGGATTTTATCGGTTTTAAGCAGGAAACGTACCTGACTGATCAGTGAGGTTAAGGACAACTACTATTTCTCTAAATACATTGGTTAAACAACAAACGGACATTCTGAGAGTTTGTTTCTGCAGGGGCAGTTTTAAATAGCAAAATGAGGAATGTTAAAAGACAGCAACTAGGAGCAGGTTGGATTGTAAAGAGGCAAAATTATTTTTTTTAAACAGCACATCTCCAACACAAGGTAAAAAAATACCATTCATTTAGCCGACCTGCTGGAGGGAAAACCACTCCTGCCATGGCCGAATGAAAAAAACAAACAAAATTTCTGTTCATTGCATGATGTTAGGCATCGCAAACATCAAAGTCATCGTCAAATGGAGCGCTGTTAAATACATATATAGAAACCTGCACCACTATTAAGCCATTTAACTTATAAAGTCACGTGTTTAAAAAATAAAAATCTGACGTTAAACGCAGTTATATTGTAATTTTGGTATACAACAAAATGATCCATAGAATTCCACAGAATCCTGTTGTTGGTAGACGTGAGCTGAAATAGGTGAAATGGTCGGTTGCACCTGACATGCGTGCGTTCAGGGAGGCCCTAGGAGAGCTATGAGAAAATGAATCTAGGATGTTCAGACTCACTTGGTATTTAAATCCCACTAGAGACTGCAACTGCCTCTGCCGCGTCAGTTTGGACTTAAATCTGTATTTTGCTTGTGACCTAACTTTATGGAAGTGAGACACAGGATGGATGGAGTTCCCTTTTAAAAGAAATCCATAAATCTCTCACCGTCTGTCAGATTTGGGTAGAAGTATGTCATTATTTGAAAATAACCGTAATTGTTCTCACAACATAATGTGCAGGACAACTTCCTTACAGAGCTCAGCCTCTCATGGCCGTGGAGATATCATGGTGTGTGTGTGTGTGTGTGTGTGTGTGTTTTACCTTTAATACACGCTGCTCTCATGAAGAACTCACACACTGCGGAGCCGGACTCTGCGGAGACACACATTATTACAACCAAAGACGAGTAAGTGAGTGTGCGCAACGCGGACACGAACAGGAACACAGTCGTGTGTGAACTACCCGCAGCGGCTAAGTGCCAGCTAGCACCCGTCAACTCACTGTCCATGCCGGGGAAGGGCAGCGGCTGCGCTCCCAGCTGCTGCTCCACGGCGATCTCCAGGTCGAACTTGATGTGATCCGCGCTGGCCAGGAGGTCCTGCATGGCTGCGTGCGTTGGCTCACCACGCCGCGTTTGCAGAAACGTCCGTTTTTCTAGCTCGGAGTTCGGCTCCTTACTTACGGGGCTTCTTCATCGGCTAGCTCAAGTGGCTAACGAAGCTAGCCGGGCTAGCCGACGCTAGCTGACAACAACCTGCGAGCTCGTCGACGAGGAACCGCGGGGCCCGCTGTTCTTTCGTAGCTTTCACGTGCCGCTCGACACAAGCGCCGCGGACAGTGGCCGACGTTTCACTCGTTTGTGTTTTCGTCACGGAACTGCTCCTTGTTCTGTTCTCAACACGGCGGGCGTGAGGCGCGCAGACTGACCTGTGACCTGACGGAAGAAGACCTGACTAAACGATCGCCGAGAGGTTTGATTAGCTCACGCGCCACTTGCTCATCTGGTTAGAGCTACTGAGGTCCTGGGTCCACATGAAGATCCAAATGTGTTCGGGGTAAACCAGTGTGGAAATGATTTGCTACACAGTATAAGGAATGTATTGAAATCTGTGAACAATTTTATCGCCTACTCTTCAGAAGGACTGCACATGAGGATTATATTTATTATCGATTACTTTGCCCTTTTTTTTAATTCTTAATTTTTAATTAATTTGCCTCCACGAGTGCCCAAAGTGCTTGATGTTCAAAATAAGACTTTATAATTAATATTACATGAATGAAGTAAAATTTACAACAAAAGCAGATAAACTGCTGCAGTTTGAATCAGAGGGAAATGTCTCATAACTTTGGTATGATAATCTAAATTACAGCACAGATCTCAGACAAAAAAAAAGTGACTGATTAAAAACTCTTGACACCAGTTAAAAATAAATGATATTAACCCTTCTCCAAAATATAAACTTGAGCAGGGCACTTATTTGCCAACTACTGCAGAGCTGTTGCTCACTGATCCACTGAAAAAGAGCATTTACAGAGTTTACATGCTCACAAGTTTTTTATTCCTGACCAAACGTTAATAAGGGAATCAAGGTACTGGTCCACTGAGATGAAGCGTACATGCTCAACATGGTTTTCGTAAGTAAATAGCTCAAATAAATTAAAATAAGTAGTAATACAAAAGCCTCCATCAGTTGCTGGCCCCTTCCCTCTGCTGCTTGTGACACTGCCTCCTCTGCTCCGCACTCTCCTGCTCGCTCCTCTGTTCCTTGGTTCGTTTCGTCTCCTCTCTCTCTCTAGCCTCCTCTCTAATCCATCTCCACGCTAAGCTCAAGCAGGGCCACCACGCCGTTGGTGTTCGTAACGAGCGCTGTGGGAGCCACTTGGTTTCCACCGTGGGGAGAAAGGGGTCTCCAGTAGAGACGAGCAGGGGCTGACGTTCCAGGGGAATGTGGAGGAGGTGGGCGTTTCGGTTTTTGTTAAGACATGATCATTTAACACTTCAGGGTGAGGAACTGGAGCTTTTGTTCTATATTGCAGAATGTTTTCAACGCCCATCCAATAGCCTCCGACTGAATTTTCCAAGTGAGCACATCCATTTTGTTTACTTTTTGGTTTTAAAAGTGTCATGGTGCACAGACAGTTGTTTCATTCACCATGGTTACTCCAATTACACAAAACAACACTGGTTTCTACTTTTCATCAAATTTTATTGTAAATGTCTCATAATATAGCATGATCATATATGAAACTAGTAGTCATGTTTTTTTCTCAAATGTGCAGGACTGTCTGCTAAAAATCTTTGGACATTTAAATGCATTACAAAAGAACTGGAGATTTCTGACACGATTAAAGCTCAATTGTAATTGTAACAATGACTGGAGCTACAGTGGAAATTTTAAAAAAGTCATTCAAGAGAGCAAAGGCACTGCAGCAATACTGAAAAATCAAGACGTCTGTTCCAAGCTATTGTATAATGTGTGTATCCATAACCGCTGAAGTCACAAGGAAGCGTCTTGATTTGGAGAATGACAGATTTCACAGGAGTACATGCAAAGCAAATAAAGCACACAAATCGCACCATCACAGTTGGTAGAATAATCTTTGTTGTAAATCATCAGTCCAGCAGCCCTCGAGGGTCTGGCCTACTGCCCCCCTACAGCTCAGGTAGGCCAGGCATGGGGAACTGACCAGCGAAAGCCTCCACCTCAGCCCTGATGTCTGCTACCCGCTGCTGGAACTTCTCCTCCTTAGACAGTGCCTGAATAAACTCCTTCAGAGTGGCCTTGGGATCCAGGCTTCTTTGCACCTCCAATGTCAGCTCAATACCTGCAGGGGAGAGGAGAGCGGGGACTGCAAGTTCATTTCTGTATAACGATGGTTTGGTGATGGTTTCTTTTTTAATCCCCAGTTCAAACATCTTTCAGAACATCTACCCTTTTCAAACGAGGGTTTTAAAAGTTTACCTCTGTGAATGAATTCAGCCACCTTCTTGAAGTCATCCTGCTCCATGCCTCTGGAGGTCAGAGCTGGAGAACCGAACCTTAAACCACTAGGACGCAAAGCACTTTTATCCCCTATCAAAAAACACATGGAAAATTAAGAAAGGCAATGGAAAAGACATTTACAGCAACTAAGAAGCTATAAATCTAAAGCTAGAGTCATACAAACAAAGCTGTGTTTATCATTGCATATTAATGCTAATAAACATGTTGATGTAGGTTACTTTTGGGAACATTACATAGACCTACATTAATTTCCTGGTGATATAATCTAGCCTTAACCATGAGACACTTGCTCTGACATTGCTCATGAGAGAAACACAAACACGTATAACACATGCACACTCTACCTGGGCAGGTGTTCTTATTACAAGCGATGGCACAGGCTTCCAGAACCTTCTCAGCTCGTCCTCCATCAGTTCCCTTGTTGCGCAGGTCCAGCAGGATCAGATGGTTGTCAGAGCCGCCTACACAAGAAGAGACACAAAGCTCGAGGGGAAGTTACAGGGTACATAAAGCTGCAACGTGCACATGATTTGAATTATGGATAAAAGGGGCTAATTTCATTGTTATCCTCCTTATTTTTTTGTCTCTTACCAGTTACGATCTTGTAGCCGAAGTCAATAAGAGAACTGGACAGAGCTTTGCAGTTATCAAGAACCTGCATCTGGTAGGCCTTGAACTCCGGGGTCATGGCTTGTTTGAGAGCTACAGCGACACCTGAGGACGACCAGCCACATATGATAAACATTACATAGATGCCGACAGAATTCGACTGTTGATATGAAACTGCTGAACAAAGTCCAAAGGAGAAAAATGACGATACCCGCAATAGCGTGGTTGTGTGGTCCTCCCTGCAGCCCAGGAAACACAGCCTGATTGATCAGAGACTCCAAGTTGTACAAAGTCTCCTTCCCCTTAGCATCGACACTCCGCAGACCTAGAGGTGGGAAACACACAATAGATAAATGACAGAAAGAACTAAGAATTGATGACAAACCCAACAAGACAAGTGGTTTGTTTTTTGAACAGAAGCGTCGTGTTCCATTTCTACCTTTCCTGAAGAAGATGACTCCAGAGCGGCAGCCACGGAGCGTCTTGTGCGTTGTCGAGGTAACAATGTCACTGTGCTCAAAAGGTGAGGGCACCACACCAGCAGCCACCAAACCACTGATGTGAGCCATGTCTGCCATCAGATATGCACCGTTCTCGTTGGCAATCTGCCTCAGACGGGCGTAGTCAAGGTTGCGGGAATAGCAACTTGCTCCTGGACAAAGAAAGAAAACGATGAAGAGGTGAATGTGATGTATTTGAGACTGTTTGGCTGAATAGTTCCCACAAACTTCTAAAATAATGTATATGGTATAATGTGTGTGTTTGTGTGTGTGTGTGTGTGTGCTTGCAAGGACCTGCAATGATGAGTTTGGGGTGGAACAGCCGTGCGTTTTCTTGCAGTCTGTCATAGTCAATGTAGCCAGTGTCTGGATTCACCTGCAAACAGAAAATCAAGTTGTGAAAATACAAACAGCCTCACCTGATATATGATAATATATAATAATTACATTTTCTCTAAGTGGCAATAAAATCTTTTCTTCCTAGAATTACAATGATATGACGCCATTTTAAATTAGCTGTTTGCATTGTGAAAGAAATTTATATTTCATATCAACATGTCAGACAACATTCATTCTGAAATGCATAATGTTTTCAACCAACACATAGTTTATAGTTAATAATATTCAGTTGTGTGGTGTGAGTGAGTGTGAGTGTGAGTGTGTGTGTGTGTGTGTGTCTGTCATCTAATTGCTTTGTACCTTATACGGCATGGACTCAAAGAACATGGACGTTGCAGAGATTTTTTTCTTCTCCGTCATGAAGCCATGTGTCAGGTGACCTCCGTCGGGAAGGTCTAGTCCCATGATCCTGCCGTGGGGCTCCACAATGGCCGTGTACACAGCAAAGTTAGCGGGCGAGCCTAACAGAGAAGAATCAACAAACAGCGTGACAGCTCAGAGGGAGGAACAATAACGAAGATGACGGGAAACGGGGAAAAGGTGAGGGGAACAGACCCTGACCCAGTTGTGAATGCCAAAGTATTTTATACCCGAGTATGGCTGCACGTTCACCCCCCATTTCTCTGAGTCCAGACCGTAGGCCTCCAGCGCCCTCTTCTGACAAAGTCTCTCCAGCTCGTCAACATGCTCCGTCCCACCATAATACCTGAACACATGGATCACACGGATTATTACAGCTATACTTTTTTACATTTAAAAAAAAACCAAAAGTGTAGGATCTAATCAAACTTTATTGGGTTTTTTAAAAGTAATTTGACAAACTGAAGTGAATTCTGGTACCTCTGACCAGGATATCCCTCAGAGTACTTGTTGTTCATGCAGGAACCCAGAGCCTCGAGCACAGCTCTGCTGGCGAAGTTCTCTGACGCAATCAGCTCCAGACCGTACGTCTGCCTGTGCTTCTCTTTCTTTATGATGGAGAACACCTGAAATGCACCCCACACACACACACACACACACACACACACACACACACACACTATAAGTACTGCGTTGCTGAGATCAGTGTTCCGCACGGGATCCAACTTTTCACAAACCTCTGAGTCATTGATGACCAGCGGCTCCAGCATCATCTTGTTGTGCGAGTCCCACGTCTCTTTGCTCACACCGTGGCCGTTTGCTGAAGACATGCTTGTTGATTCTTTGGTCACGCAGAATGGAGATCTGAAGTTTAAAAAAAAGGAGAAGTTCATTTTAATTTGTATGTAAGATCAAATCAGATACATGAAAAAAAAACATTAATATAAAACTATTTTAACAGTCGTATAAGTGAATATGACTAGCATGCAAAGAGCATCATATACTGAATGCTGCTGACACATGGACTTCTGCCATTCTGATCCTTTTATCATTATTCAGATCCTCGGACAAACGGGACACGCACACACACACACACACACACACAACTGCAGCAGTGTCGCAACTCCTCAGCCGTGGCGTGATTTATTGGTCTCGTCGCTTTCACAACTTGTAAACTATTACAGAGTGAACTCGATAGCACATGCACCACTCGACGGCAGGCGGATCTTTATCCGAGGCCGCTGCTCCTCCCGAGCACAAGTGAAAGTCAGGGCAGGACGTGCGACCACATGACTTCAACACTGAAACAGAAAGGTATGCAGCAAAAAGCGGAAAGGAAGCAGAAAATGTAAACGGTGGTAAAACTCTTTAGAGAGTTGTTGTTGTTTTTTAAGTTCAAATGTAAGCCTGACGTTAGGATATAAACCGTTACAGAAGAGTACAAACTACCAACTTCTCAGCAAGCTTGTTTTAGTGTCCAACAACAACAAAAAAGATTTGCGCTGCACCGCGGGGGAAAAAGAGCCAAGTAAGAAACGAATGGAACGTTTCTTACTTGTTACCTCTACACTGTTGCGTCAGAGATGACTCCTAGTGACCATCACGAGCGGTAACTCGGTGGTTTCAGTGCACATGTGAAGTTTCTGTGGCCCTTAACTCACCGGAGGAGAGGCAGCGCCCGCCGCTCAGTGCCGTGCGGATCGACTGGGAAGTCCCGCCCCCCGCGCGATGACGTCAAGCGGCCTGTTGAGGCTAAAGTCCGCCAAACTCTCCGCCAATCAGCGCGCTCCCCTCCAGCCTTGATTGGATGGAAACCCCAGCGTATTGATTACATTACCGCCCCCCTCTGGACTCGGGACCCAAGATCAGCAAGTATCATGTCTCGGTGAAGCTGATCGAGCACCTCTGTTGTCACAGAATCAGACAGGTCCATATTTGCACAGGCAGCAGTGTGTGTCACACTGTATCTATAAAAAGGATTTTTTTATATTGAGGTCAATAAAAAGGATTTGAGTTCATAGTACGATATGTCGATAACGTAATTATGGCGACAGGCTTCTTGTGATAAAATTATAAAGTATAGTATCTAAACTATCATACAAGTAGTTTAAATGTACTCCACCTCCACTAGCTGTAACATTCACATCAGTATTAATATTTCAATTATATGACTTAATGGTAATAATAATTTAACCCTTTAAAAGGACCATTTTGCCCAAGGATTACTTTTACATTTTTAAGTACATTTTAATGATATTAGTTTTGTACTATAACCTAAGTAAAAACTGGAATTTAGGTATTTTGCTTGTAAGAGTATTTTAGAGTTGTATTTTTCCTTAAACATTTTTTTAAAGAAGGATCTAGTAACCATGTTAATTGAGAACAATCTTTGGCAGTTGTATAAAATGTTTGCAAGTGAAATTATTCCGTTTTTGTTATTTTGATTTCTATTCCTTGAACCCATCAAAATGTTTTTTATATTTTCTATTCTAAACTAAACATTGTTTATAATAATTAATTCATTTTCACATCAGCGGGCCAAGCATGGACTCGAGATTGGGAAAGCCTGCTCCAAACCATGAGATATGTTTCTCACAGCGGAATAAAGTCAAAAAAATAAGGAACACACACATTTTACTTGTTTCATCATATTAATCTGAAATATTTTCATGAATCAGTTATATACAATGTAAGATCCCCCCCCCAAAACATATTGGCAAAGCTCAGTTAGCAAATTTCTGATTGATAAGTACAACCATTATTACTGTCATGTACAAGCTTAAAGGTTTAGATGGGGTTCATTCCAGGTGTATGTGAAGACTGATATAATCTCAATTGTAGCTGTACTTAGTGGAGGGATCAACAAGGCCATTATTCCATGACAAAACGCACACACACTCGCCCCTCCACTGGTGTCTCCTCAACCATTTTCCAAATGGTCATATTTTACAGTAAAGTTGAATATTCTCCATATCGTTTCTTTTAAAAATAGTCATATATATATATTTTTATATATACTGTGCCAGTCCACGAACATGTTAAAACGCCTCTGATAAATACTTTGCATCATTTCAGTGAGAGGGAGTTCATTCCTCTGGCCGCTGCTGCCACTGCTTCTTTTGCTGTGAGGAGAAAAAAGGGGATACACAATGTCAGCTCGACACACTGCACAGACTGGACTGCCTGTAATGTTTTCCATTCCAACGCAGAATACGCTGAGTGTACAACGATAGCGATGGCAGATTTATACAGTGTCACATGAGCAGGCTAAGATTTATTATCAGGGAGATCTAACAGACACAAAGCGGGCCAGACTCAAGTCACTAAAAATATTATTAATTCATATTAAATATATATTAATAAAATAATATTATTTTGGATGCAAGACAGTCTCGGCGACCACACACTACAAGACAATGGGGCACGGTGTCCAGCCCTAGTTTCTACAAGTGTGGTGCAGTTTCTCATATTTCTATGAAAAAGAATGGACACATCTCATCTGTTCTGTAGCGGGGTTTTTTACAAGCTTATGTCACTCATTATTTACCGCATGCATCACTGTACAATCATCACCTCATTAAATGTTTGCGCCCAACTCTGAGTGCTCACCTTTTTTCTCCTCATCTTTCTTTCTCGCCGCCTCTTCTCTCTGTTTTTTGATTATGGCGAGGCGAGCGAGGTCGGCTTTGGCCTGGTCCGTCTTCCCTGCCAAGTGCATCTTCATGTAGCGCTCCTTCGCTTTGTGCTTCTCTATCTCTTCTCTGTGCAGGGGTTGGCGAGTGTCAACATGGAGAAGGTGACAGAAGGAAAGTTAGTATAAGATATTTTTGACTGGTATTGCATTATGCAGGTAATGGTTATAATGCTGTCTTGACTTCTATAGTACCAACACACCAATTTCAAAATAAGGTGTTTAAATAATTTGGGGTTTTTTTTTATTCTACAATGCCAGAAAATGCAGGTAACCTTTTAAAAGTTCTTCAAATGTGAAATTCTATTGTTCAAATGTTCTCATGTTGCACTGATGTGATGTGATAGACTGACAAACACACCTCTCTCTCCTCGATAACGTCTTTGGCTCATCCAGCTCAATTTGCGTCACCTTCTTGGACTTTTGAGCGACTCTATTGGGGTTCTCGATTTCTATCAAACCTTCCACACCCGCTCTCTTCCTCTGCAAACGCATCACAACACCTCATGTGGTATAAAGTGACTGAATGAATTATTACTGTTGTCCATGTTCAGAAAAACATTAACAGTGTCAGTACCAGGGAATCTTCATCATCGCTGTCCTCTGATCCGGATCCTGGTAACTTCTCCTCTGTCACGTCATTCTGAACTGCACCCTCCTGCCCCTCTGCTTCCTGCTCTTGCTATAACATATAAATGACAGCGAAGTAGGTTAAACAAAAACAGATCATCATATAGCAATGGCATCAGGTTAGACATGTGCGGTTACAACAGGAAATACAAAAATACACCCATGCACAGTATGCAAGCGTTTACGCCATCAGTACTCCTGTGTTCTCCTTGTTCAGGGTAAAGGGTTTCTTCAGTGTTTACCAAATAAATTTTTTAGCACAGTACAGCATGCAATTCAATGCCTTTATCTCAGTCATACCAGTCAAAGAATGATTGAACACAAACAATAAGGCCTCCAATTTCTGGTATATTTCATCAGTTGGATTACTGAACATGTCTATGGGGCACAGACTCAGGGGCCTGAAGGGTCCGGCTGCCCGTAGGCCTGAGACTCTGTATGAATTAAAATTTTATATTTACAGGCAAGCCTATGCCAAAGAGACACACAACAACCAAAAAGAGACAACAAACAGATGCAAAACAACTGCAAAGACACATGAAACCACCACAAAGAGATGTATGATTATCCCAAAGATATGCAAAAATCAAAAAGATATATAAATATATATATTTTTTTTAAAGGTCAGTAATTTCTGTATTTTGTTCTTTTGAAGACTTTTCGGGATCTGTTTGTAGAGCTAGTGGATTAAATGTGGAGCTTTAAACTTCATGATCAGGTCACTCTTCCCTGTGAAAAGATGCTACTGGGTTGCATGATGGAAAGTGTAAGATTGATTCTGTAAGTTTTACATTCGTATGAGTAAATTCTGTCAATAATAATAATAATGTTTTTTTTTTATACTGCACACATATGACTGAATGGTGTGAATATTTACTACACCAACAACCTGTTTCCTCTCCTTCTCCGCCTTCATCTGAGCGTCTATCTCCTCGGGGCTGGTGTACGTCCTCATGCGACCCTTGTGGCTCCCTCTCTTGCCTGCAGCGATGACAACGATGAAAAAATGACGGCGACAGGAGTAGAGCGGGTTATAATAAACATGCTGCCAGCGCTCGTCTGGTAACAGACACTCATCAGAGGCAAGTCGCCTGTGTTGCAAAGTGGCAAACAGCAGTTTAACACATGACAAAAAAATTGCCGATTTCAACATTACAGTGGCAGGTTTCAAAATCGACCTTACCTCCTTTCGGCATTTTGACAAGTGACGCCTTTCACTGTAAACTCATTCACATGTGAACAGTGACAGACAACATCAATGTTAAGGCAACAGCACAAACTGACAGCTGGCTTAACTAACGGTACCGATGTATGCTATGGTCCAAAGATTTGCCTGTGAACAACACGTCAAAACAGGTATTTTTTAAAGCATTTAGTAAAAATCGTTGTTGCTGTGAACTCAATAATGCATATGTTTCCGTCAAAAGACCAGTTGTTTAGACTAAATTACGTTAGTTATAAAATACAACAAAACTACAGTATGTTGTTTATTTTAAGGCAATTTTCCAGCGCGCTAAAGTGATGCAACGTAACTGGAACTCGAGAAAGATAATCTATTTTGGGTTTTATCTCACTTGACATCCTTAAACTGACCTAAATAATTGCTTACATGAATGCATGTAGCTTGTTAGTCGAAGAGAGGATTTAAGAAGTAATTAAATGTCAATAGAGGGAGTTTATTTTTCATGGTGACGTCATTGGAGCGCCGATAGGGTAAATGGACCCCAACAAGCCCTCCACGTGTGACGTCAAATTCTAGCGCCTGAGAGAGGTTCGCGAAATCTAAACGAAAACACAGTGCGCCTTTGTTGAATTTTCTACAAAACACAACGAAATGCCTAAAGTGAAGAGAAGTCGGAAGCCGCCCCCAGACGGCTGGGAGCTCATTGAGCCCACTTTGGACGAACTGGATCAGAAAATGAGAGAAGGTAAGCCGAGAGAAGGTCGACGGCCCTCCGCAACGCTCGGCCGCCAGGCTGAAACCCGTGTGTCGTTAGCGGAAGGTGGTAAAATAATATCATCCGTCACTCTTGGATCTCAACTTTTCTCATTTGTTCTGTGTGTCGCAGCGGAAACAGAGCCCCACGAAGGAAAGCGAAAGGTGGAGGCCCTGTGGCCGATTTTCAGGCTGCACCATCAGCGAAGTCGATACATCTTCGACCTCTTCTACAAAAGGAAAGCCATCAGCAGAGGTAGCCAGGCGCACTGCTCTCCCCCCGCTGAACTACACCACGTCCAATGTATCCCCATTTCCTCTTCCCTTCTTCTTCTTCTTCTTCTTCTTCCTCTTCAGAGTTATGCTGGTGTCTGTCGTACTTTGGGAACTTTTTATATTTCCTGCAAATATGTATCACACTTCCTCTTTTCCCCAAACATTAGTAACAAAGTCATTTGGGCTGTGCCACTTAGTTCTACAATAAATCTGAGAAATCTGTAAGACTTTACCTAAGATGAATATCCAGTGTTTTTTGGGGGGGTATTGTTTACATGCACATGACCATACATATATATATATATATTAAACCTGTTTATGTGTGCCCTTGTAGAGCTGTATGAGTACTGTATAAAGGAAGGCTATGCAGACAAGAACCTGATTGCCAAGTGGAAGAAGCAGGGCTACGAGAACTTGTGCTGCCTGCGTTGCATCCAAACGAGAGACACCAACTTCGGAACCAACTGCATCTGCAGAGTCCCCAAGAGCAAGCTGGAAGTTGTAAGTCCAGTTTGATTGGAAGAATCAGGCCAAACTTCAATAATATTTGACATGCACTGTGTGACTCATCAGAAGCTGCTACCCTACAGGCCTTAATAACAACGCACATGGTTGAAATTCTCCTCTGCTTTTAGTGGGGGAGTGGACTAAACATAAAGGGAATAAGTGGGAAAAATCACCAGAACGATCAAAATCTGAATTAACAACACCTGAAGTCCTGAATGATTAAGAAAGACAACATTTAAACAGAATCAAAATGGCATAATATGGAAAACGGTGACACATCAGTGAGAGCTACTTGTTGTAGTTACATTTGAGGGAATGGGATACTTCAAAAATGACAGTATTAGTTTACTATGTGGTGACTTCATAGATGCTAACTCGGGAAATGTGACTGTAAATACTGTATGTTGCAACCAATGCTGATGCTTTGTATTTTTCCTCTCTGCAGGGACGGATCATTGAATGCACCCACTGTGGATGCAGAGGCTGTTCTGGCTAAGTGTAGTTTTTTTCGGACATCCATCTATTTTCTGTTGGGCATCAGGGCTCATCCAGCCTCCATCTGTGCTCACTCGCGACCCTGAGGCAACATGTTCTTTCGTTCAACATGTAAATGCATTAGAAACAAACTACTGACATCTTCACCACCAACCTCAGCTGCCCAGATAGGGGATCAGTATTTGATACTCATCTGCTTTTAAACATAGGGGAGCAATGGAGAATACACTGAGGGGCCATATTGTCTTAAATGCATTTGTCTTTGCGTGCGTATGTGTGTTGTCGTTTTTTAAAAATACTGTCATTTTCTGGATCAGGCCTTTCATTCCAGCACACCCACTGTGAAGGTCAAATTAAATCGTTGTTTCATTTCATTTAAAGAGGGCTGGAAGGGGAATGATTTGTGTTTGAAAAGTCATCGTTTTAAACCTGAAAACTTGTTCCTCAGCATTGTTATTGTAGTATAATTTTAAATAAAACCATTCTGATTTACTTGCTCATGTTTTTATCTTTATTGATCCATCCCTAATCTCAGTATTTACAGATTAAAGCCCATTATTGTCTGTGGTTATGGTAGTATACAAACCTCTTTGTTTATTTGTAGTAGTAAAGCACTCAAAGGTTGAAGACCTCAGATAATTTGGTGTAAAAAGTCTCTTGTTT
This sequence comes from Scophthalmus maximus, assembly GCF_022379125.1. Classification (NCBI taxonomy): domain Eukaryota; kingdom Metazoa; phylum Chordata; class Actinopteri; order Pleuronectiformes; family Scophthalmidae; genus Scophthalmus; species Scophthalmus maximus. The sequence continues at coordinate 6,686,799 of NC_061531.1, read as the reverse complement.
ATTTTTATTATCCTGGTGGACTCCACACATGGAGCTAATATTCACTTTATACAAGTGAGATTTAAGTGTTAGAGGACAAAAGCAAAAAAAAAATCTATTTTCACTAAAATATTCTTTGTATACTTACATATTTGGTGCCACTAAAACTTGGTTTCCTACTAAAGTGCAGGAAACTGCTCCTCTAGACTACTTTTCACTTCTACACTACATTTAAGATGAGAATATTGTGCATTTTGCCCCAAAGCATCTATTTTACACCTGACTTTTCTAGTTCAAAAGCTACATAACATGTTCATTAAGGTAAGCTTTTAAAACACCGTCTGAGATACGAGGGGTTCCTAACATTGACCTGTGACACATTATACCTCATTTCAGGAGTCTAAGTCTAACCACTATGCCGTACAACTTTAAGCATCAAAAGTATCAGAAGTAAAAGATACTTAAACTGAGGAAAAATCACATTCTGCAGACCCCTTACACGTGAGCGTAAATACCATGAGTAGCATTTTATCATTCTAGTAGAGCTACTGTCATTTTTCCTGCTTCATGCACCCAAAATAGGGTGAGGGCCCCTCAGGAGGGTCACAAGTTAAATCAGAAGGGCCATGAGATTATGAATGTGGAACCTGCAACCCAAATTTCAGTTTTTTATTTGAAGGAACTTTTAGCTCTGTAGCCTCACAGCTGGAATGTTATTGAAGTGAAGTAAGTTTTCAGAAATTATTTTCTAATCCAAAATGGTTTTGAATACAGGACATGAACTTGTAATGGAATATTTTTTGTTGCGCTACAGGTCTTTTATAATTATTGATCTGAATAGTTCATCCACGGATGCTCACATCAGCTCACACAATGACATCTGCATCTTTTAACTGATCCAAATCTAAGGGCCTGTGGGGCAAAGTAAATTTTGAGGCACTCAGGGACAATATTGCTAAAAATCACTGCAGTGAAATGAAATATTATAGAATTCCAGCTGTATATAAGATTAGTATTTTTCAGTCATAGAACAAAGCTTTCCCAATAAGGATTTGCAGATATTTAATCAAATCTGTGGTATCATTTCATCTCATCTGAGGCGTAAAACATTGCAGATGAACTACACTCCTAATTACATCTTTACCTGTGACTGTACAAATGTAACTGAGGCTAATCCTCAAACCAGCTGACAGGATGTGTGTGTGTGTGTGTGTGTGTGTGTGTGTGTGTGTGTGTGTGTGTGTGTGTGTGTGTGTGTGTGTGTGTGTGTGTGTGTGTGTGTGTGCGCCCCCCGCCGCTCAACTCTGAAGGATTACAAAGCAGCTGAAGCATCTGTGGAAAAAGGTAGAAAATGTGTTTTCACACTTGTATTACATCTCGAGTAACACACACAGAGCTGCCCACACACTCGGCTCCTGCAGAACAATGGCAGTCAAAACTGAACGTGACTGCATTGTTGCCAAGAGTTTGTAAATCATTCACTCGCTGCTACTTCCCCTCCAGTCCACCACCTTTTCCTTCTGCCGCTCCAGCAGGGCAATTAGACGCGTTCACAGCTTAAGCATTTATTATTCATGACACCTCCAATGTCTGCACATCCGTCATCGCCTAAGCAAGTCACACAGACAAGAGCCTGTAGAGTATTTGCTGCTTAATGATGATCTGTGAGTTGCAAATGATCTGTTCCTTCAGTATCTCACAGCGAGAGTCACCTGCCTCCTGTGTGAACCAGGCACGGAAGCAAACAGAAAAAATCAAGGTATTCAAACAACTGAATTGGAGTAAATAAATATCTTCAACATCACATGACAGCATCAGGACATTCACAACGTGCTTTATTAAAATAACTGGCAACAGCGCAGTCATACTTAACACAGTGCCCTCTCATGATGAGATACAAAAGGGAGATATGATATGGCAACATAAGGACACTGAGTGACAAAATGTTAAGCACACTGTGGTATGGCTTATTCAAATTACATTCACCTTTTTGCATTAGAGGGACAAAGGCTGAAAAAGAAATTGTAGCGTCTGAACAGCATGTGTTATTCAAGCAGTTAAAAATAAATACGTCACCTGTTGCAAAAAAAGAATTAAGCTGCACTTAAAATTAAATAATACATCAGGTAGAAATAAAAGTGAGCTTGTTGAGTGTGAGCACTGTTAGAAGTAAAAACCCTCTAAAAAATAATTTGTTCATAGCAGGAAGGAAAGCAGCCATGATCCCACATTTGTTTGACCTTTCACATTAAAACTCTGACCATGCAGTCACAAGAACATTTACCATCCTAGATACAGAATCAAAGCTCCATCATGGACGCCACAGAATTAGAAACAGGAAAATCTAAAATACTAACAATGACACTGCTTCAGGGCAATTTCACAGACTGAACTTCAAAGATTTCCCACTTTTTGCATTTCTTCAGCAGACTCCTCACAGGAAAATCTGGGTGCAATCAAAATAATGATCCTAATGCAGATTTTGTCCTGAAGCAATAAATAATAGAACTGTTGGGTTTTGTTCAAAGCACACATCCAGCATAAGATAGGCAACAACTGTGCAAACAAAGGGTCAATCTTCAGATTTTTTGCTTTTGATGGCACAGGAAATTCATAAAATCTAGACAAACACAACATCACCACCTCTCCCGGCAACAACTCCTGTTCAGCATTTTGCCCAAGTCAGTTCTCCCAAATAGAACAGAAACAGAAATATTATCAACACAGTGTTTCACCCCGGCACAAGACAGTCTCATGCTGACACCACAACACTCTCACACAACTTTAAGACAACAGTGAAATTCGATACATTTAGGTTAAGTAGCTTTTAAATGTTCCTGACCAGGTGAGTAATAGCCGTGAAAATGCTCGCCAGCAGTGAATATTGACAGGTTTTGGCTGCCGCTGGCCATACATGGGTGAGTATGTGCGAGATGACATTATTTCTCTGGACATGCAACATCACGTGGTAGTCGACTGGCTCTAATTCACACGGCCAATACACTTCCTCATGCACCACAAACCGAAAGCAGCCTCTGGGAATGTTAACTCCATGCTTTCAAAACTCAAATTTACTCCTTTAAAATCCAACATCGTGACCCTATTTAAAAACAAAACGGTAGATTCAACTGTTACTGCCGGAATATGTTCAAATGTATTCACGAAAGACAAATCGAAAAATTTTGGCCAATGTGAAACAGTAATATGAGCATTGGTTATGTTTTTGCCTTTGGATGTTATGTGGTAGTAGGTAGAGAGGCATGTCACAAACCAGCTGTAACAAGTCTGCATGGTTCTGATAAGGTTTCATGGACAGAATCAGAGAGACATCTCTTCACCACAGGCATAAAATATCACAGTAATCCTCAAAAGCATGTTTACGTGTAGCCGGGATGACACCGTAGCTGACAACATTGCTCAGTGGTCGGTGGGAGTTCACACAGAGCTGTGATGCTGCTAGTGAGCTGGCCCTTTTGACACACAGACGACGGCCGTGATGGATTGAATTCTGTGAAATTAAATGCACTCACACACACACAGAGAGAAAAGGTGGGACTGACCTCCGATGAGCCAGTGCGTGTAGAACGGAGGAGAAAAACACACAAATGGCCCAACGGATAAAAGTGAGTGTTTCAACATGCTCTGTACCAAAGTAAACCACTCGCTGACATTCACAACTCGCTCCGTCTCGTTTTCCCTTCACGCAGAGGAAACAGCAAGAGCAGAGAAAAAGACAGCAAGGCAGAGATAAATGAATCACCGGTTCAGAGTTTCCTGAAATTAAAATTACTTTAGACCTTGTTACGATCGCCTCTGGTCCATTAAAAACCAAAGGGTCGCAGATCATTTCTGCTAAAATGTGTGTGAGAATCCTCCTCCCAGAAGAATCTTAGATTTTGTATAAAACGCTGGTGGTGTAGTTAAAACTAAAACACGGTGCTACTGCACTGTTGCCGGCGGGAGGCTGCAGGTACTGCTGAGTGACGAGCTGGCTGAGGTAGAGCAGTATCTGGCTGTCCTCCTCACCAAGCCCCAGCTGCTCCTGCAGAAAGCAGCGGCGGCGGCCCTCAACAACCTCGGGCCCCTCCGTGGAGCTGACCGGCAGGTGGAGGTGGTGGGTGAAAGTAAACAGGAAGGCCTTGGCAGCCAGGCGGCAGAGGGTGCTCTGCACGTGAAGGAAGTAGGTGGAGCCGCGGCGGATGTAGGTGCGATGGTCGGCTATGTTGGCAAGCAGTTGGCCGCGATACGGCGGACAGCGCAAGGTCTTCTGGTCGGCATCGAGGATGGAGATGTAGCGACTGTAGCGGGACAGTGAGTAAAGCATACTGGAACCCACAGGGGACGCCACTCTGTGTGAGACACAAAGACAGATACCATGTTTTACAGCAGGGATCTTTTATATGCTGTATGTAGTCGTAATATAACATAATATAATCCGTTATTATTTAATACAATTATTGTTATTGCTCTAGGGATGGCAGTGTTTGTGTGTCAATTGTTCGGCTGGTTGGTCGGAGCATCCCTTTGTCCTAGACTGAAATATCTAAACAACTATTGAACACGTTGGCAAGACATTCAATACAGACCTTCACGGTCTCAGAGGATGACCCTGATGACGAGGGAAAACTCACTCCCGAGTTGACATTTGTTTTTTGAAGCGTAAAATCTCATCAAACACTAGATAGATTATTATTAAATTTGGCAAATGAATTTCTCATCCCCCAGTGAGGATGAATTCCTCAGCTTTGCATCTGCTTTTGTGAAGGTTTAACTTTCCAACAGCATAAACAGTTCAACACTTGTTCATCGCCCATTTTTCCCCATTAGCTTCAGCTGTACTTGTTTTTTTAGCAGATGTTAGCATTGCGGCACCCTGAACTAAGACAGTGCACCTGGTAAACGTTATACCTGCTGAACATCAGCATGTTAGTATTGAGGTCGTAGCATGGCTGCAGAGTCTTAAGTCTTGACACAAATCACTTCTCCTCCTGTACTAAAATCCTACGGTTGAACCTAATACATTTACATTACATATTAAAGCTTCAGTGATATAAAAAAGAGCAAGCCTTTCCCAAAACACTTATTTCAGTTGATTTCATCCATTTATCACCAACTCTAATCAATGTTTTATCATCTAGTGTCATACTGTGTGTCTTATACCTGGTTTGTGTAATTAATATTTCCATTTTACGGTACATGTTTTGCAATTGGTTTAAATCATCCAATTTGTAAGTCAAACTGCATGTTGGTGTAGAAATCTATGCATGGTCTGCATGTCCAATTCCCCTCAAAACGTTCCTGCCTCAGTAACAACTAAGTATAACCCCCTCCTCCTGATTAACTCAGCGCCAAGAAATTAGTACATGTCATTATGAACATAAGGCTTCCTCTCTACACCTAAAGTACTGCAATACAGATGTGAGGCTGGAATTTCAATGGATGGTTATGTGACTCATCAAAGACTGAGCCCGAGCGGATGAGTAACAGTCGAGTAAAGTGTAATAGAAACTACAGCATAAAGAGCACCCTGCCATCATCATCACACTTCATGGTGATCAATAGTTTGCAAGGTTCTTTCTTCTGTTTACTTGCTCTACCATAACGATGGCTTCGTATGGGAACGTACCTTTGCAAACCAATGAGTTTCCACCTCTTCAGGTCAGTCAGGGTGAAGGGGCAGGACAGCCAGGCTTGAACCCTCTCTCCACACTTCCCTGGGCCAGGCACAAAGAGGGCCAGGGCAGCAACCAGCCGGCGGACCCTCCCCTCATCTGCCCCAAGCACCACCAGGGTCCTGCCGCTCAGCAGGCACCACAGAGCTTGTATGGCAAAGGGGTACTGTCGCACAAACCTCAGGGCTACGTGTCCAGCCCTCTTCCTCTGACGAAGGGTCACCACCCCCCCATAGCCGAGAGGCGAGGCAGCACGATCAGACCCTGTAGAAGCACTCATGGTGTAGTCTGACCCATCCTCTGCTGTGGTGCGGGAAACTGCATCACCAAGGAGTCCCACAGGCAGCTCCAGGCCAGCCGCGGGGCTTTCTGAGCACAGAGAACCCACGGCGTAGTCGTTCTGGAGGGGAAGAAGGGACTGGGGCTCCTGGTTGACCACCAGAGTTTGAGAGGACTGATGGTGGGAGCTTTGGTCCAGATGAGAGGCGGCCTCTGGGGCGGAGGCCTCGTATAGGAAACCCTCTTGAGCCATACAGCATGCTGTGTCTATTGGAACCAACAGGTCAGACTCTATTCCACTCCGTCTCTCACAGTTGTCCTCCATGCTGGCCTCCAGCTCAGACACCACTTCCAGCAAAGACACAGGCGTCTGGTCTCCGCCGTTGTCACCCTCATCCTCCCCTGCGGTGATGTCCATGTCTTCACTGCTGCTCTCCCTCTCCAAGTCAGTGTTGTGGTCAGCGTCAGGGGTCAAGTCAGAATCAGGATCAGGAAGTTCAGACCTCACACTAGCAAGACTTTGCTGCTTTTCTGCCAGACCCGTCCCACTCTTATCACTGCTAAAGCTTCCTTTGGTCTCCTCTGAGCTCTCCTGGGTCTCCAGAGTCTGGTCTGAGGGGGAGGAATCTAAATTGCCTTCCTCAAGCACCAGTTCACTCTCCTGAGTATGACTGGTCTCGGAAGCCGGGTCTAGAGGATCTGGGGGCTCCAGCGGGTCTAGTTCTACAGGTTCTGGCCCTAGCACAATGGGAGGTGGATTTAAGATTGTATAGTTGTCTAAATCATGGTTCACAGCACAGAAAGGTCGTAGCATTCCTCCCTCATCCTCATCCTCATCACCAAGGTCCTCCTCAAACAGGAAGTTGGTAATTCTCTGTCTCCTGCGTAGAGCCTTGTCCATGCGGCGTGTGTGAAGGTAACAAAGGTCGCCCCGGAAACTCCTCTCGGTCTCCTTCAGCAGCTCCATGGTGGCCTCGTAGAAAGGCTCATCACACAGCTCTTGCAGTGTCTTCAGGCGCTTGTCGAAGCACTTGGCAGACCGAGCTTTGATCAGTTGCGGCGTGTAAGACGACCTGCGTTTAATGCCCTCGTCTTCGTCCTCCTCCGCTCCCTTGCCACCTCCTCCATCGTCAGTGGGACTTTGAACGTCTTCCCTCTTCCTTCCTTTGTCAGTGTAACTGAAGGGGTTGGCGAGCTTGGCGTATTTGTCCAACAGCGCTTCGCACTCGCTTAAGCACTGCGTCATACACTTCTGGCAGGTGACAGCGTGGGGATCTCTGCGTGGGCGACAATGGTAGCAGCTGATTTGTCTCAGCAGGTCTCTGTGTTCATAGATGCTCTTTTCCACATTAGCAAGCTCATTGGCTTTCTCTACAGCATGGGCGGAGTACATGCATTGGGGCCCCGCCTCCCTCTGGAGGCCCTCCTCTCTCTGCAGCACAGAGTGAGTGTACCTGTGGGAAAGAAAACGGGGATTACTGATAAACACATGTTCATAGGGAAAAGCACTACACACTACCCACAGAAAATTACTACATGAACATTAAGATTAGGGCTGGGTTCACAAGTTGAGTGGTTGGTCAGTGTGTTAGTCCAGCACTTCATACTGAAATATATCAATAACAACTGGATGGAATACCATGGAAATGGAAAACATTCATAGTCCCCAGAGGGCGATTGCATTAGACTTGAGTGACCCCTGATTTTTCCCCTATTGCCACCATGAAGTTCACATTTGGGGCTATTAGTGAAACGTTTTAGGATGAATTCTAGTAAATTTGGTGGCCCTCTGACTTAACTGAGGACAAAAATCCCAATATTTTTGGCCTATGACCAAATAATAAAGTAGATTTTGCGGTTATAAGTACTCATTAACATGCCAAATGATGCCATTATATACCCTCCAAATCACACTTGCAATATGTTAACATTGTCACTGTAAGCACATGAGCGTGTTGCCCAAAGCGCTGCTTTACTTAATTGTGGGTTAAATGTAAAATACTCAGAGAGCAGTAGGCATCGGTTTGAAGCATCTAGTGATGGGCCCCAAAAGCAAGCTTCTGCCCCAGAAACTCCTAACTGATTTGCTGTCGCAATTTTTCACAGATTACTCCATTTTCCTCTTTACATACACACCCAACAAAAGAATTGAGAGGACAAATACCGAAATATTAGGTCTGTATTACAATTTGTATTTAAACCCTGTGGGATAACATTGAAAGGTTGTACTAAAGGTCTTACTCCAGGTCCTGGAGCTTCCTCTGGAGTTCCTTGGCGAAGGCTCTCCTGTTGCCGGCCTTCAGACACTCCGACGCCTGCGAGAAGCGGAGGGACAGCTCCTGGAATTGCAGCATAATTTTCCTCTCATCTGCTGAAACATATGCCATGCAGAACGGCCGCACAAAGCCCCTCGCCTCCAGGTCGTAAAGTGTCAGGTGATGGATGTAAGCGAATGCCCCTTCCTTCGAGTCTCCCAGCACTACTCTTGAGTCCTCCACAAAGCTGAGTCTTGGGTAGCCACTGCCAGGTGGATGCCCCACGAAGGAGGCCTGATAGTCCACTGACATGATGCGCAGAGAGAAGTAGTTGAGATCGAAAGTGCCACAGACTTTGGGGTCATCGGGGATGGTGAGGAGCGGCTGGGGGCCCACCTGCTCAGAGAACTCAGAGATGAGGATGAAGTCTTTGGTGAACTTGGCATAGGAGGTTTTGGCCCAGGGGTTGGAGTCAGCCAGAGGATGGAGGGGGATGGAGAACTCCTCTGGGATAGACCAGGGATCAGGGTTATTCTGGCCAAACTCATCCTCTTTAGTGAAAGCCACCACGTCGGGTGAGCCTATCATAGTGGTGGCGACGAGAGAGGCATGGGAAACACAACACACGGTGCAGCACCGCCTACAGTCATAACCCAGCTGTCAGAGCGCAGCCACATTCAGAGCAGTCAGGTCGATCACTCTGCTCGCACATTGTCCAGGCAGTGATTAGTTAGTGAGGTTAAAGGACCTGTCGATTCTAGCGGCCCAAAGATGGGGAGGGTCCAGACATAAAAAAAACTTCAGGAGGTTCATGCAATATTAAAAAAGAGGGTCACACAGCAGAGTGGGCCCAGAATTCATCTGTGGCCCTGCAGGAGCTGGTCCCCAGAGCAGAGTGGTTGATATGTCAGACTGAATAAAATCTGATCCCTCCACTAAAATACAAGCCAGTGTCTCTGTTAACTAAAGCAATTATTATGCGCCAGTCACAGGGTCCGGGTAGGCATCAAGACTACTCATGCTGTTCAGAGACAGAAAAAAACAACTACAAAGCCGCTTCAGTGAAGCTGTCTCCTCCTCCTGACCTGCTCGTCTTCACGCGTCGTGTCCTCGCGGGGCCGGATCCTGGGTTAAATTGCGGCACACCGGCGCGACAGAAACATCGTTTACTGACAGAGGCGCGACATGTAATTTTCACATCCAGCGACAGTCGCCATGTTTACCCAGCTGGTTACAGTCTCGTCACGTGACCGTACCACCTCCCATCTGCAGGAAATCCACCCTAAAACACAAACAAAACACACATTTCTGTACGAACGAACCTGAAATGAACGCGTAAGAGTTGAAACTCCCCCTGGATGCTTAAAACCCTCAATTTTACAGGTAACAAAAAAATATACCAGTTTGCTCAGTGGCAGTTTCGAGTGTTTAAGAATTTTTTCTAATGATCTGATTTAGGGTGGAATTCCATTGCCCGTAATATAATATAATAGTATTTGCATTATTACTGTCATTGTTGAAACATATGAATTATTTCACTGCATTACAAAGGCAATGTTAAAATTCGAAGCCACTTATTTACCATCTTCATGCACATGTTTGAAGAAATCTTGTTGCGGCCGTGTTCCAGGGCGAGGTGGTCCCGGAGTTTTACGACAGTGTCACGACACCGACTTACGGCAGTGTTTGACAAGCAGGCGCGGCATTTGTAAACAGAGCCAACGGTGTCGCGTGTGCTTAGCTGCTAACACAGTTTTATTAGCCCTTTGTAAGTGTTTTATTGTCAATATTATGTTATTATTACATCCACTGTGAAGCTCGACAACCCGTGACTACTTCTTTTCAGCTCTTGGTCAAAGTTGTTAGGCGTGGAGACCCATGGCTTTTGGCTGACCGCCTCAGCTAACATGCTAGCAGCAGGAGCGGGGCTGCCCGGGGGACCGGCCGCTTCATGTGAGAGAGGTCAGGCATGCTTATAGCTCACCTACTCGGAAGATCCTTGCTTCGACCGGGAGTGCCGCGGTCCGGGGTCCAGACAAGGTGTCTCTGCGCGGCTCTGAGTGGCCGGAGTCCGGACACACTGCAGGAGGCAGACATGATCCGGAGCCGGGCTCAGATCAAGCGGGTCCTCTGCGTAGCCGAGAAGAACGACGCAGCCAAGGGCATCTCGGAGATCATGTCCGGCGGCAGGACCAGGAGGGTCAGTCGAGCCTCCTAACACATCATGCTATCAGTCAGTGTGGTGCTGAAATGAATGGACAAAACGAGACAGACTCTCTGTTTCAGGGCATTTTGTAGACTAATCAATAAGCATAATAAATGTAGCCCTAAATCTGTTGATGGCACTGTTCAGTTTGTATCTTTGTTACGAGTGTATCTCTCCTGCAAGATACTGTTACTAATAATTATTTCTAGGTGATCTATAATACAGCATCCTATTAGACAAAATTATTTTGTGTAAACATTCTGACAAGATGAATTGGGCAATCGTAAATAGAAACATTACACGGGTGTGAGCTTTTTTCTCTTTGATAGTAAAATGGATTAATTTTGGTTTTGGACTGTTGGTTAAACAACATGAACAAGTTGAACATGTTGATCTTTAACAGTGGGCAACTCTTAATTTCTTACTATTTTCCTGACATTTCGTAGATGACAAATCAAGAAAATAATGTGATGATCAATCATCAGTGAAATCCACTGACATTATACATGTAATTAATGATACATACAATGTTATAGCAACCTTTTAATATTAGATTAGAAATTGTTAATGGATGAATGGGATTGTCCATTTTGAGTTGGTCATAATAAACATACTGTATATTATCCACCACCATTATTTCCTGTTGTTCAGTTGCCTTAGTACTGATTGTCTTTTCCATTTCAGAGGGAAGGGATGTCAAAGTTTAATAAAATCTACGAGTATGATTACCACCTCTTCGGTCAGGTAAGTGAATACCCTGAAATAATTAAATATGCACATATTAACCTGTATAAACATACGCATACTGTGTCTGATTTTGCTGGTTTTCGTTCTGTCTCCGTCCTGGTCCAGAATGTAACGGTAACGATGACATCAGTGTCGGGTCATTTACTCGGTTTGGAGTTTAAAGCGCCGTTCCAGAAATGGTAACTTCAAATTGGGAATTTTTGGTTTATTCAGCATCATACAGCCTTATATCAACTTATTATTTTCTCTCCAAAGGCACAGTTGTAATCCCGTGCTGCTATTTGATGCTGAGGTAGAGAAGTACTGTCCAGATAACATGAAACAAATCAAGGTATGATCATTTGCTGTCATCCGAGGAATCTTGACTTTTTGTTTAAATGAACCTGTCCCTCTTTGTCCGGCTGATTATGATGTTTGATTAGTAATGGTAACTTTTAACCAAGACACCCATTTTTTTTCTTTCTCCAATCTATTAAAGTTTCAGAATTACTTTATTATTGTATATTTACAAAGGAAAGAAATCAAGATTTTTAGGACTCTTCATCAAGCTTTATTTCTTCCCTCCTCTCTCTGTAGCGGACACTAGAGAAAGAGGTGAAGCAGTGTCAGGCCTTAGTCATCTGGACTGATTGTGACAGAGAGGGAGAAAACATCGGCTTCGAAATCATAGATGTGTGCAAAGCAGGTACAGAAACAATATTTTTGTGGGGTTTTTTGTTGTTGTGTATCCATCTTTTGTTTAATGGGAAGGATTTACCCAGGGTTTCTGTAACTGTGTAAAGCCATAAAATAGCGATCGTTTTGCACATTTATCCCTAACTGATTCCTGATAATTGTGTTTTTTTAGTTAAGGCCAATTTACAAGTTTTTCGGGCAAAGTTTTCTGAGATAACCCCCAACTCAATTCGGAGAGCTTGTGAAACTCTGTCGGAGCCGAATGTCAACGTCAGTGATGCCGTTGATGTCCGTCAGGAGCTGGACCTGCGGATAGGTAAGGCAGCGCTCTACACACCAGTGCATGAGAAAAATATTCTTTCAGTAGTGTATGTGATGGCTCAACAGATAATGGTTCATACAGCATAATCACTATTTTAATCCTAGATGAGGTCCTTGGTTAAAATGAAATTGTTTTAATGATATAACACTAGTGGCACTGTATATTTTTTTAATAAGTGTTCTTTTGAAACTATAATTGTTAATATTTAATATGTAAGCAGGCAACATGATCCCATCCCCTCTTGTGTGCCCATCTTCTGCAGGTGCATCCTTCACTCGATTCCAGACGCTTCGCCTGCAGAAGATCTTTCCAGAGTCTCTGGCCAATCAGCTGATCTCATATGGCAGCTGTCAGTTTCCTACACTGGGTTTTGTGGTCGAGCGCTTCAAGGCCATCCAGGCTTTCATACCCGAGACTTTCTACAAGATCAAAGGTGGAAATTCATCCATGCACAGGCACGTTAATCCAATGCAGAAGCAAATATTCAGGTTTTAAACACATTTTGTGTGTGTGTGTGTGTGTGTGTGTGTGTGTGTGTGTGTGTGTGTGTGTGTGTGTGTGTGTGTGTGTGTGTGTCAGTGCTCCATGAGGTCGAGGAGGACACTGTAGAGTTCAGCTGGAGAAGAAACCGCCTCTTCAACCACACAGCTTGCCTGGTGCTCTACCAGATCTGCATGGAGGTATGTGCTGGTGTGTGTGTGTGCATGATTCATGCTGAGTACAATGATGTGTGAAAGTCTGTACTGTCACATGCTCTGATGGAAGCTAGTGAGCTACATAATCAGCTGATGTTGCTATTATCAGTTCTTTATTTGAAAACGTTAAGTGACAAATCTTAGTGATTTCACGTTGTATGAGTGCTGTTCATTTAACACTTAACCTGAAAGTTTAAACATGGCTGAGTTGTTTACACATTTGAGGAAAGCACATACTCTTGTAAAGACAGTCATATTAATGATTTTGTTGCCACATTTTTTGTTCGTTGGATGTAACACTAAGGATCCAAGTCATCTTGACATGAAAATGTCTGCAGAATATATATATATTGTCCAAGATGTGTTCACGACAGCAGGAAGAAAAAAAAAATTCTTATCACTTAGCTAGTTTTCACTGATTCCCACAAGCAAAATGTGACTATCAGGAGCGAAACTCAGGTCAGACAAACACCCTGTACAACAGTACTTATTCAACCAGGTACTTGTCCAGCTATTTACTTCCCTCCTTTCTTGAGAAATAACAATCAAGAAAAAAAGTTAAATGATAATGCAAATGTAACATTTAACAGAACACAAATAATAAATAGGCACGATAAAACTGGATTACGTGCATCTCATCTCAAGAACACGGCGCACTAAGAAAGATGTGATTGTGACACATTCAGCAAAGAAGTCAACAAATTCTACATTAAAGCGTCACCAGTAAATAAAGATATGAACTGTGGATCAAACGTGTAATGTGAAAGTCTTTTGGAGACTATACTCACAGAGATCATCACCAAACTAGAGTTTCTCTCCAGTCTACTGAGCTTTGTTGTTCTCTTTGCTCGTTGTTTTGGTTATTCAGCCTGAAAGCCAAATATCAATTAACTGAGCTTTAAAGATGTTAAACCAACACTGTTGCATTCTGATTTTTCCCACACACACGCACCAGTTTTTGGACAATGACCAGAATTTCTGTCAATCCTGTTTCCTTTAAAAAAAAAAATTCTACTGTTGAATCAAACAAAAGTAAAATGGCAAAAAAAACATGTTGAAGTAAAAAAAAAAAAAAACTTTTCCTCTTGCATAACAGGTAGAAAATATATTCATACTGAAATACTGCAACAGCCAAGCAACACAGAAGAGGGCATTCGTCTTCACAACATGTTGTCAAGGACGTTGTTATCCTGATCATACAAATTAGTTTAGTCCTTTTAATGTAATGAAGAAAAAAAACACAGATTATTGATGTTGTGCAACTAGAACGGCGGTGTCGACCTACATAACAACTGTGTTTTTATGGGTGTGTTTCTGCTGTGTGGTGCAAGTGCATCCACACACACGTTACCCCTCCTTTCCCTGCAGCTGTTACATCAGCAGGACAAAGCAGTACATTTAAATTCAAATGTTTTCAACCTGCCTGAAAAAAGAATTGGGCTAAAAGCCGCATGTAAAAAGCTACACACAAGAAAAATAATTTTACTCATTTCCAGGATCCCATAGCAACCGTCACCTCAGTAACCAGCAAACCCAAGAGCAAGTGGAGACCGCTGCCTCTGGACACTGTGGTAAGAATATAAAGTAAGACTGCCATACGCATGCATGTGTTGCATATAATGTGTATGAAGCTATTTTCTAGCATGACAGAAAGGTTGAGTTTATCAGCTTCACCGATCTGGGTCGCTGCTTTGTCCCCCCTTGAACAGGAACTGGAGAAACTGGCATCTCGGAAGCTAAGAATAAATGCCAAAGAGACCATGAAAATTGCAGAAAAACTCTATACTCAAGGGTGAGTGTTTAGGTAATGTACATGCATACTGCTGTCCACATAGGCAAAGTTATTTCCTGGTTCAACCATATGCTACACGTCCTTGCTTTCATTTGAACTTGTTTCAGTCAGAATGTTGCCTTGAAGCCACCTTTATCAGAGGCTTTGTGTGTCAGTGAAACGGTCAAATGTATTCTTGTTTATTTTTAATGTTAAGCAATCTCAAAGTTGTTTCTATTTCTGTACATGAGAAGGCACCATCTAGCAGTTCAGGTGTATAATAGATGAGTTCACCAGCGGTGTCACTTTTTTAGAGCGTTCCGCCTTAGTTTCTTTGTGTGAAGGTTACTTGTGACTGTTTTTTATTTTTTTTCGTTTTTTTGTCTTCGTCCTCTTTTCAGGTTTATTAGCTACCCCCGCACTGAGACAAACATTTTTCCTGAGAACCTGGCTCTTGGCCCCCTGGTGGAGCAGCAGACGCAGAGCCCAGTGTGGGGGACGTTCGCCCAGCGGGTGCTAGACCAGCCTGGGGGTCCCAACCCGCGACAGGGCAAGAAGTCTGACCAAGCCCATCCCCCCATACACCCCACCAAGTTCGGCAATGCAATGCAGGTATGTGTGCAAGAAATGGAGCTCAGTTTTTGTGTAAATCATAATTTTTTAACTTTTTAAATATTTTTTTGCCCTCTGAATCTGATGGTAAAAAAGCATGATAAAAGAATTATGGTTTTTTTTTTATGTTGACAGTGGTTTCCGTGAAGTAACAATGTTCTGGTTCTTATGTTTCCAGGGCAATGAAGGACGGGTTTACGAGTTCATTGTCCGCCACTTCCTGGCCTGCGTATCCCAGGATGCTTTGGGCCAGGAGACGGTGGTGGACATAGACATTGCCCAGGAGAAGTTCTCTGCCTCAGGACTCATGATCATTGCAAGGAACTACCTGGATGTTTACCCGTATGACAGGTGGAGCACCAAGGTAGAGTGTGGTGCAATTGAAATTGGAAAGCAGAGAAAATCAAGTCTAAATTGAGTCTGTAGCTTAAATACCTTGCTTTTAAATCGTATGTCGTTGTGGGGTTCAAGCTGATTCATGCCTCTTGCTGCTTGTGTTCGATCTATCCTGATATATCTTGGTTCGCCCTCTTTGTATGTTCCAGATAATCCCAGTGTATGAGCAAGGCTCCCAGTTCCAGCCCTCTGCTATTGAGATGGTGGACGGACAGACGAGTCCTCCACAGCTGCTCACTGAAGCCGACCTCATATCACTGATGGAGAAGCACGGCATTGGTAAGGAGGGGGGGGGGGGGTCTGGTCACTTCTATAAACATGTGACCAGTTTGCATCATATCTGATTGACCAGTGGCTTTTTCCGGTAAAACAAAATAACTCTTACCTGAAGCAAATCTTGCAACAACTTAATCAACATAATCCTCATTTGTTCAACATAAGCTGTTTTGTGTTGTAATTGTATAAACTGTGTATTACAGGCACAGATGCCACCCATGCAGATCACATCGAGACGATCAAGAGCCGCATGTATGTGGGCTTGACATCTGACCAGAGGTTTCTCCCCGGAGAGCTCGGCATGGGGCTGGTGGAGGGTATGCACATGAGCGCACGTAGAGATGTTGTTGAGCTTTGTTCTGTCCTTGCTGCTCTCATGTGTCTTTTTTTTATCATCTTGTTTAGGTTACAACTCCATGGGTTATGAGATGTCCAAGCCAAACCTGCGTGCGGAATTGGAGGCAGATCTCAAGCTGGTATCCGAAGGCAGGAAGGACAAACGGGGCGTGCTGCTGCAACACATCCAGAAATACAAGACTGTATTCATCGAATCTGTGAGGAAGGCGAAGAAGTTAGTTGCACTTTAATAGATTTACCTAAATTCTTGTGTTTCTGATGCACCACCTGAACACAAACAAACATAATGATGTCATCATTTTTATAAAGATTGAATAGTTACATCTCGGCCGTAATCACTGCAGTCTGCTGGTAAGGAGTCATTTTCTGTTGTCGCCTCAGGTTAGATGAAGCCCTGTCGCCATATCTGGGTGCAGCTCTGGAGATCACTGAAGCAGAGCAACAGGACATGGAGATCCCGCTGCCGGTCAGGAAATGCCCTCACTGTGGTCTGGACATGGTGCTGAAGAAGAAGAAGGAGGGAAACGGGTGAGGCGAGAGACGTTGCCTTAAAATCGACACTACTGTGTTTACATCGTTTTGCCTTTCACTGCTGGTCGTTGAGTCGTGACTGATGAGAACTAGGGAGAAGCGAATGCGGGCAGCTACATCGTTGTTTCTGAACGTCCTCTTTTTTGCCCGTTTTCAATCTTGAACGTATCCAGCAGCATTTCAAACTTCTCAGTTTTTGCTGCTCAAAATCCCAGGGTAGTGTGGACGGCAGGCGTAAACGTAGCAGCAGGGATAACTTTTAAAACTAAAACGTATTAGTCTGGATGTAGCCTGTATCCTAAGGGATCCATGTTTTCACTGCTCATAAAAAAAGCTGCCAGCCAACTCTCTGATCTTTATTGAACAAACCAACAGGGTTTAGCTTTCATACCAGACCCTAAATACATTATGTAAAAAAAAAAGGTAAGTAAATATTCACTGCTCTCTGTTGGCTATATAAAGCATGTTTACAATCTAGGCAAGTTGATAGTAAGATCGTACTATAATGATCTGAATCCAAAGGTAACCTGGCATCTAGGAGTGGCAGTGTGGTAAAATATAGCCAGCTTTGGTATATTCGCTGTGAATGGGCTAGAACAAAGTCACAGTAGCTCATTCTCCTCTAATTTCCCTCTCCGTCTATTTCTGCGTCCTCCCTGCAGCAAGTTCCTGTCCTGCGTGGGTTTCCCATCCTGTAAGACGGCAGTGTGGTTCCCTGACACAGTGCTGGAGGTCAGCGTAGATGACAGCGTTTGTCCCACCTGTCAGCCACGCCCCATTCACATGTGAGTATTGATTTTAATACCAGACCACATTTCATTTATTATTTAATAAAGCTGAAGACTATACATTTAAACAATTTAAAGTAATGACAGAAATTTTGATTCATAACAAAGACAAAGACTTTGACTCTGGTTTGTGATGCTGGTCTGTCACTCGGTCAGGTGGTCCAACGCCAGTATTTCAACAGCTATGATATTTAAGAATGATATTTAATAACTTTGGTCATCCTTTAACTTTTCATTCAGCGCCATTATCAGGTCAAAATTTTAATTTGACCTGATGATGACCCGAACATTTCTCAAATACTTTTTTATGTTTTATGGCCCTAATACCTGCAAAACCAATGACATTGCCAACAGCCTCAGCGGCACTTTTGATTTGGGTGTTGCATTCTAGCTCATACATACAAATTACACTATTTGTTGGTCTCTGGCCATCGGGAGATGCTTCAATTAAAGCACAGTGATGGCTGAAGTAAAGAGCACCTGGTGCAGCTGCAGACTCTCATGCTGCGTTCACACATTTAGATACAGAGCAGTGGTCAGTATGATCACACAGTTGTTTTCTGAAGCATTCACTGCTGCTAGTTGCACCAACAATGTTGGCAATTTATTTCAACTTTTTTTAAATCAGTCCATGTCAATGGCAGGTAATTTTACATTTATGTGTCTCTATTAAGTCCCCGAGCTGTAAAAGGGGGAGTGGCACATTGCAGTAGGACACCTTTGCGCAAACAACTCGGCAGAAAGTAAAGAAATGATAAGATAGTATTTTAGAATAATGGAGTAAAACCTGTTTGTTATGGAGCCTCTTGAGAAACGCAGAGGGAATTACATTACATACAAAAAAGACAGGACATTAACACATTGCAGTCTTAAATATTTGACTTCCAAACTAGTCTTTCAGTTGCTGATTATCATAATAACCTAATAAAGATGATTAAGTTGCCTTAATTGGTTGGGTTTACCATGCACTTTATTACAAATGCTTCATGTTCAAGATTCCTTGAGGGCTGTGGCTCCATGTCGTTTCCTCCAGCACCATTCAGACCCACACTAACTGCACTTTCTCTCTGCGGTCACTTCAGTGCCAAGCACCTTATTTTCACCAATGAACACACAGATTACACTTGTGGTGTAATCGATAAGTGAATGCAGGAGCTCAGAAGGAGTCGCCGGGCTCTCCACTGTGAGCGCTCCAAACTCCATTAGCAAGAAGAAACGTCAAAATTCTTGTTTACACAAGTGGGCGTTAACCCCTTGAGCATGTGCCTCAGCTCAGTCCAAATATAGGGCGCGCTCGCCAGCAGCGAGCCAAAGTGCTCCATACCGGCATCCGTTACCATAGCTACTAGTCTTTTGCAGAGCTCAAAGTTGAACTCCAGCACTTTCTCTAAAAAACACCATCACCTTTCAAATCAGATTTCAGTAAGTGTGTTAATAAACTGTTACCTGCCACTGCCATCTTGCTGGTCACCATGGTAACTTGCTGTTGTTATCGCAACTCTTTTTTCTTACACGTCCCTGTGTTTAATGATAGTGTAGCTACTTATTTCCCTTGTTTAAACAGTGATGTGTTTTGATAATATGTTTTGCTTTTGAAAGTGTTAAATAACACTGTAATCAAAGAAAGGAAGACCGGTCATGTCGGAAGACGTGCAGATTATAATCTCATCATCAGTGTGGAGGATGACATTTGTTTTTGCAGCATCACACATGATGGCGACTGCTTGCTCAGCTCAGTTATACCTTACACTTATTTCTGATCGTTTGTTCAGTCATTACATGTTACTTAAAAGTTTAATTGAAACTTTATAAATCAATTCTCCCCTCAGCACGTGCAAAGGGACACCATTTTGCTTTATTTTGATATTATGTTGCTGTTGTTTGTTGCCAACACATCGTAATCATCTGCTTCGCTCCACTTCTCCTTATTTTGCATCACCTTAGCTGGAATTTTGGTTGTTTAAGTTAATTCACATTTTAATGGTTCATCAGCACTTCTGGGACAGATTAGTTTTTTTCACAAAAGTAGAGACTGAAAGATAAAATAATAAGGACATTATCTTTGGCCATGATGCAAAACTTTGTGGCGACTTAATTTCAGAGTTGTGCTGTGTCATAAATGTCTGCATTTCACATTCACTGGCAACAAAACCAACGACGTGTATCAGGCGGTTTCCCAAATCTTGAGCTGCCTCAAAATCTTGAAGTGCGTTCCTTCAAGTTTGGCAGTTTCACAGGCAACGTGTCCCTGCACTTCTGCTAGGCTGATCCCAATATTATTATTATTATTAAGTCAGCCATTTTAGCAGCCGTTGTCGGTTCAGTTCCATCAATCTAGATCGTCTACCGTTGGTTCTTTTCAACATTTGCCTCCTGTTTGTCCTCATCCCTCAGGTTGAATTTCAAGTTCCGCAGGGGCAGCCTCCCTCCCATGATGCCTTTAGAATTCGTTGGCTGCATCGGTGGATGTGACGAGACGCTCAGAGAGGTGCTGGACTTGAAATACCTCAGACCAGGAGGAGGCGGTGGTGGTGGTGGAGGAGTGGGAGGAGGCAGTGGGGCGCGAGGAGGTGGAGGAAGCGGTGGGGGACGAGGAGGAGGTGGAGGAAGAGATTACCCTTGGCCACCAGCACCAAGGCCTCCTCGACCAGAGCCACCAAGACCCCCACGTTCCAATGCTCGACCTTCCCTTCCTCCCGTCCCTTCCTGGACCCCTCAGCCCCGATCTCCACCGGGAGCTGGCAGTAGCAGTGGAGACCCCAACGGTGACGCCATTGTGTGTAACTGTGGTCAGGATGCACTTCTCCTCACTGTGCGCAAAGATGGTCCCAACCAAGGCCGTCAGTTCTACAAGTGCAACGCCGGCGGCTGCAACTTCTTCCTGTGGGCAGATCAGCCAAATCAGTCCGCGGCATCGCAGAGTCGAGGGCCTCCGCCCGCACCAACCAACCCCCAGGCTCCGAGGCCCTCACTGGGATTCAGGAGCACGTTTGGAGGAGGCAGGGAGCAGGAGGGGGATGCCGCAGAACATCCAGGACAGACAATGTGTAACTGTAATGAGACGGCAGTGGTGCGCACAGTGCAGAAGGACGGTCCGAACAAGGGCCGGATGTTCCACACCTGTGGGAGACCAAGAGAGCAGCAGTGTGGCTTCTTCCAGTGGGCTGATGAGAACATACCTCCACCAGGCAAGGCTGACATACACAATATTATCTTGTGAAGGACTATCAAACACATAATGCTCTGCAGCCCATAACTCAAACCTTATCCATCAAACCCCAATTCCAACCTACACATTACTCCAATCTTAAAGTCTTAAATGTTCCCACAATGCAAAAAATATCATCAAATGTCGTTCAATACTGAAATTTGTCCTAGTTCTACGAGCCAAAACGCACACACTGAAAGGAGACCAGGGAAGGCAGTGTCAGTCAGTTTCTCCCCCACTTTGGTTCCTGACTGATGTATCTTAACAACAAAAGGCCAAACAAAGATATACACAAATGTACACAAACAGCAATCCTTGATAGAGATTAACAAAAATATAGCAGATTTCAGCCAAATTGGTTGGCTGAAGGTGACTGTTCCGTTGTGACATCACAAAATAACATCAGTCCAGTTTCTGAATACGTCTGTGTTCTTCTTGGATCGAATGCTTTAATACATTCACAGTAAATAGCACCCAGACCTGCGTCATAATAAAAAACTGACATGGAGTTGTCACTTTTTGTGATATGGGACCTTTAAAAATAGATCATTTAAACACCATAATCAACTAATTGAACAAGGGTTGAGACTTTACTTAGTGAAAAAGAAAATCTGTCACGACTCTTAAACTCTCATACTGAGACCTTGAGGCATCTACTCATCATATTTTATATTTAGCTTTGTATGCACTTCCTTCTAACCACCTTGTGTTGTTTCTGCCCTCCGTTTCCCTGTGTCAGGTGGTTTTGGTGGTGAATTTAACGGTGGTGGAGACGGAGGGAGTAGAGGGAGGAAGGTAATAGGAGGGGCCCCCCTCAGCAAACCCCCTGCTGCCAAGAAACCTCGTACCTGCGGCATCTGCCACATGCCAGGGCACACCCGAGTCACCTGTCCCCAAAAGTGACCGCTGTTCCTGGGCAAAGACACAGAACGATGAAGCTGCTCTGGAGGTGAATGGAGTTATTGAAGTGTATGACTTTACAGTGTGGAACTCTCTTTCTGGGAGATACAAACTCTTTACCTGAGGGTGTATTTGAAGACAGTTTCAAGAGGACAAGAAAAAATTATAAGAACCAGACCAAAGTCGTGCGACAATGTCTCCAATCAAAAAATTGTATTTCGTAGTCAGAGATTAGTCACACGTTGGCAACTTTTATTTGAAAAAGAGAAATGTCAAAAGCATTTGGCGCTCCTCTCTGTTATCATGACTCAGTTATCTCAGGTCCCCTTAGATCTGCCGTGTCTCTGGCCCCTGGTAGAAAATCTGTGTTCATTTTGGAGTCAAGAAAACCATTTTGTGTCTTGTTTCCTGCATCCGGCATCCAGTTTCCATTTCCGACTCCTTCCAAGAATTTAGCATTTTAAGAAATAAGCGTATGCACTTTTCTTGCTGGGAGTTCGATGAGCAGATTGTTATCAGTCTAAATATGAAGCTAAAGCCACCAGCCGTTTAGCTTAGCACTAAGACAAAAAGAGGGAATCCGGTTAAACTGAATCCCACAAGATCGGCATATAGCAAATAACATCTTTCATGTTTATTTTTTACAAGAGTAATGTTTAAAAAATAAATTAACAAACAATTCAGTGATTACAGGGATTCATGCCGTATCGCTTTTAAGCATATTTCCCAAAAATCAGGAACTTTTCTTTAAATGTCGTTCAATACTGAAATCCGTACTACTAGCCAAAACGCACACACACGTAAAAAAAAGCCCAGGAAAGGCAGTGTCAGCTACTAAAAGCTGAGACGATTGTTGGCGAGGCCACACAAAGATATACACAAATGTACACGAACGGCAAAATATCGCCGATTTCAGGCAAAGATTCAGAGAAACCAAATCCAGTGAGGTTGGTCGGTGGGTCCATGCTGGGGAGCGTGGCTGATGGGGACCGTTCCGTTGTGACATCACAAAGTTACATCAGTCCTAATGACTACGGTAGTTTTAAGTCACAGTTTCTGAACACGGGCTGCAGGCTGTGGTCCTCTTGGATCGATATGGGACCTTTAAAAATAGATCACTCCAACACCAAAATCAAGTGATTAAACCCGGGGTTGTCAAACGAACACATTAATTATAGAAAAGCTATGAGCTTTAAACTCTGGTTGTCTCTTCAAATCTCTTTTGTTGCCTGACTTCAACACTTGTGGGCGTTTGTAACCACAGTAAACCTCTATTTGTAACCTCTATTCACAGTCCTGACGGCTGGACTGAGATCAGCAGGAGGAAGATGATTCTGACACAGGACCCGGGCCGTCTTTAATGAATAAGTGTGTATTTTAATGAATGCCTGTTTGCACACAGTTTATTAATATTTAATATTATGTGCATTGCTGGATTTTTTTTCGAGGTGTTGTTGAAAGAAACGTTACAAAATGTGTTTTTATCCTGTAAATGTAATGAGTGCTAAAAGAAAGTTGATCAGTGGATTGGGAGAATTGTCACTGGCCACCGTCATTATTATCATTTGTATATTGATGTATGAAAATAAACTTTATTATGCTGTTTACCTCCATGGTTAAAACCTTTTTTTTGACAATCTTGACAGTTTGATGTTACTAGTTTTGGTTTTATCTTGAGTGTTTTTGTCTGTTAAACCACTTTTGGTTTTGGTTTCATCCTGAGTCGTCCACTTTCAGCCAGCGGGACCTCTTTGTTGCTGCTGTACACAATAAGCATGACTAGTAAATAAAAAACCTTCGCTCATTATGGTGGGGAAAAAAAATTGAAACCAAAAATTCCAATTCTAAATAACTGTTTGGCCGTGTTGCAACACTGATCACTGACTTTTGTTTGAGCAAAACGGAGCCAAAAACAGAAGGTCATATGATCATATTTCCTGTCCTGTAGAAATACCTCAGTGTTAAAATACTACAAGTAAGATTCCTGCATTAAACATTTTTAAATAGTAAATTTCTCTGTTCTACTAAGTTGGTCAAAGTTCTGTGAATTTCAAACTTCTGATAATCATTGTAAAGGTTAATTGTGGCCTGCACGGTAACCGCTGACTACAGCTGTCAGACACATGTGGTAGAGGAAAGCGTTCTGTATTTCTTTTTGAAATGTGTTGCAGTAGATTCATAAATCAGAGTTCAGTGCAAGTATCCCAGCACCTGATGTACTTTCCACCTTCTGGCGCTGACGAGAAGCTGCACAATCACACTCTCTGGTGTCCAGTGATCGGGGATCACACATGTTGTCAGATCACAATCGTCCCCGGGCAAAGTTTGTCCTGTGCAGCTCCGGGTTTCACAGCTGGATCCGAATGGTTGTGGGGGGGTTTTTTCCCCCAGAATTGCTTTTCTCCCTTCAGAGAGATTAAAGAGGTGGGGGCCCCGGGGATAAAAGGTCGGGGACAGAGGGAAATAAACCAGAAACGCATGGATTCCCGGTATGAGGCTGCAAGTTAATGCTTTTTCCTCGTGTGTGTGTGTGTGTTGTGATTTTCCAGAGAAGTGGCGCTGATTTTCTTACTGGCACGTTCGGTGAGTCATGCGTGAGTCAGACACGTGGGTGGGAGCGATCCGTCCTGCCGTGTTGTTTTTCGCCCGCTCCATCCTCTGCTCCCAACTCCGCCACTGTAGTATCCGGGCAGATCACAAGTCATGTGATTGCCGACTTGCAGCGTTTTACCTCCTTTACGGGAAAAAGGCGCTGCGCTCGTCGCCGCGTTGTACATGCGCTTCGGCACAGAAGGCGTAAGAGCTCCTCGTCCCCGTGGCTCCACTGTCCGAGTCCACCGTGAAGGCACCACGAGGTCCTCGCGAATCACTGGCGTCATGGTCATCAATATGTAGGTGAGCGCATCAGTCCATGTCAAGACATTACAGGATGCTGAGTTAGATCACCAAACTCTCCAGTACATCCGCAGCAGATGATGAGTCGCCTGAAAGTATTAACAAAGTATTATGACTAATGGGGCAGAACACCAAGTTGAAGTTCAGTCAGGACCAGAGCTAATCAGCCTGAGAAGACAGTACCACCTCATCCGTGGCTCTGGAGGGAGAGAGGTTGCCCCAGTGATGTCATCAGGGTTATCTTGAGCCGAAGAATTCTGGAAAATTTCCTGAAATATTGCCTCTGGCCAGAATATTCTGCGAGTCTGTTTGACAGTTATCAAATGAAGCAGTTTTTTCCGACTCGCATTCCAAAAATGGCCCCAAAAATTGAGTCCGGACATTTTCTGGAGTTCGTCGTTCACATACGACAAAACGCAGGCAGGATATTGTCCGAGTCAAACGCGTCCACACCGGCAGGAACATTTCCGGATCATTTTGAGCTTGTTTGACAGACCCTGTTGCCACTAAAGCAGCTTTTTCCGACTTGCACGCCCCAAAAAGGGCCCAAAAACTTGAGTCCGGACGTTTACTGGAGATCGTCGGACGTCAGACACGTTCACACCAACAGGAACATTTCCGGATCATTCTGTGGCGTGTGGGTAAAGAGCATGAACGAGGCAGGACATGACCATAACTCTGTGTTTTTGTTTGCAGTCATCCAGACTGGCAGGAAAGGTTCCTGAAGATGTCCGGAGCAACATCTGTGGACGCTTGCGTTGTCACACACAGCCCCTCCTGGTAATTTCAGGAAACTGCGCGGTCTTCAGTGCCTGTCTGAAAGCGGCTTTGGTTTGGACTTGTGCCAAGCTGTCCTGGAAAGCGGACGTGTGGGGTTTGACAGATGTGGCTGTTTGTTGGGCAGGGGGAATCTAATGAAGGACACTATTCAGTTTCTTTATGGAAAATGTAAGCCTGACTGAGGGCTGGGATCAGAACTAGTTTGTACAACGTGTCTTAAGACCACATTGGAATAATCAACAGTCTGTGCTGAAAATCATTCGTAACGGTAAACTCAGTTGTTTACAAGGGAAGTGGCAAAAAAATATTGTTGTGTCAAGAATGAGTAAAGAGATCTCTGCGCAGCTTGCCCAGCGTGGCTCGAAGTGGGTGTGAATGTATCATGGCTGGTTTGGGAAAGTTACACTGAAATGGTTTAACACAAACGCCCCATCCCCAAATCCAACATCAACCAGGTGTGCGAGGAGGGGGTTTCACCAGCTGTCCATAAAAGTCAGGATATTTCAGCTTCCGCTGCTCTTCTTTCATCCTTTCTCGACTTTCTCTCGCAGCTTCTTCAATTCTAATACCTGTGAGGTCAACCTCAGACACTGAGGCTTTTATTTTAGAAACATTACATCATTATAAGAGATGAACCACTGTGATTTATGCTACATACGAGAGGTGAAAGGTCAAAGTTGGGTCGGTGGGTGTGGATCCACTTTTCAGTCCATCAACTCTTGCTGTCTCATCGCCATCATCCAGCTTTTCAGCAGTCGCTGTAGAAACAGTTGCCATGACACCCAATGCCCGTAAGTGATGCAAGTGTTCCAGGTGCAGAAAGATCGCGGACCATAGACCGTGTGGAGGGACTGTGTGTGTGTGTGTGTGTGTGTGTGTGTGTGTGTGTGTGTGTGTGTGTTTTGTGTGTGTGTGTGTGTGTGCGCGTGTGTGTGTGTGCGCGTGTGTGTGTGTGTGTGTGTGTGTGTGTGTGTGTGTGGTTAGAGAGTTTTAATGTAAACTGATCCACATCAGCCTCAGTGGAAGATAATAGGAATCTGGCTCTAGGCCTTTTTTCCACTGTAGTCACTTTACCTTTTTTTAAGCTGTTCTACGTGGGGACTGGACGTGAAGATGTTCAGGTATAAAATTAGATAAGCCTGTGTGTGATCAGTGGCTGTGATCACACCGCTCAACAGAGATTTTAAGAATCAGTTCAATTTTTTTATGTGGGCTGCAACATCAGCAGTCATTATCATCACTGAGTTGTTTATCTGTGAAGAACTCGGAACCTTATTTCCAGCCCTCCTCTCTGCAGTGAGGTTGCTTAGCATTCAGGATGTGAAATTAAGACTTTTAGTCAGAGTTTAGCTGTTTAGTTCCATATTTGGATCAAACGCAGCTGGAGGTGTGGACATTGCTTCCAGAGAGCGGAGCAAGACTTTCATCTCCATTGCAGATTCTGATCTTTCTAGCCTTTGTTTCTGTTTCTTAAAAAGACATCAGCTCCCTTTGTGTCTCACGCTCAGGCTGGACTTCAGTGATTTAACAACACAACTTAATTTGAGAAGATCTTTACATTTCGGAAATACTTATTCGCTGTCTGGCGGAAAATTACGGTTACTGCAGCCAATTAGCTTTGCATAAACACTGAAAATGGTCGGAAACAGTTTGGCTCTGTCCAAAAGGTTCATATATGTATAATCACCTGCAACAAAGAACCAAATTGTTTTTTGTCCAACTTTGAATGAGTTGAATATAGTTACATGAGATGGACCCGACCTTCGTGTAAGTTGCCATGTTTGCCACTTCATGTTGAATACGCCTGGTGCACAAAACGGTCCAGAATACGTCGCATTCGCGTTGAATTTTCAGCGCTGCCGGAAACAGGAAATGGAATTAGGGGTGCGCCACCATAAAGCGTCCCCTGTCGGGTGCTCAGTTGGTTGCGGGTTGCAACTTTACCACCAGATGCTGCCAGAAAAGTAAAAAAATTACACACTGGGGCTTTAACATCACACGACAACTTTTTTTCAAAACTATTACAACAACAAATTCCGGAGCAGAAGGTGCCGATAATGCACCTATTACGCTGGTTGCCAACCGCCGTTAAAAACATCTAAGAACAGTGTACAACCATTCACATTTGCACTCTCGTATCGTGTTATGGTCCTAGAACACGGCCTCAACTGGAGTTCTGGTTTAAAAAAAACTAAGTGACAGTGGACAAAACTCTAAACTCGAGGCTTGTCACGGGTTGTCACTTGGTTTCAGTCTTGAAGCTGGGCTAAGAAGATGGGCCGCTTTCTCCAGCCTCATTTTTACTGTGACATGAATAAAATGTCTCTAAATGATGAATTGTTGTTTTCCAATTTGCTGTAGCATTTGGTTTGTGTAAACTCAGAAAGATCAAATCTAATTTGTAATTTCACTTCAGGCCTTATTAAAAAGTTAGGTAAAGGTGAAAAATGAGTCAACTGCGTTAATGGGCGAGTTTAAAGAAATATACTGTTTCGATTTAAAACTGTTGTGGAAATCCCTGAGAGTGCATTGGTGTGTATTTTTTTCTCAACCTTCCTGAACTTTCGTTTCACAATAACCTTGTGGTTCCTCTCCTCCTCTCCTCCTCTCCTCTCCTCCTCCTCCTCACTCGCTCTTCTGCACTCTGCTCCAATTTGCGTGCGCGGCCCCGCGGCTGCGGGCACGCACTTTGGGGGCTCGGTCCTACGCAATGGAAAGGGAGCGCGCCCGACTTAAAGCGGCGCGTTGAACCAGTGTTGATGTGTCGCAGATTTTAAAAAGTGAGGGAGGCAGGCTGCCGGAGTTCGGAGTGAGGGCGAAGGCTCAGAACAAGTCGCACCGCGAGGGAGCAGCGGCGGCGGCGGGACTTTGACGGTGTTTCCGCTTTTCCGGGCTTCTTCTTTTTCTTTCGCCCCCCCTCCCTTGTGTGTTTTCATTTGTACACTTCAACATAACAGCACAGGCACAGTTCGCGGAGCGTGCGGAGCAGCGCGCGGCGATGGAGCTGTCATCCATCGGGGACCAAGTGTTCGCCGTCGAGTCGATCACGAAGAAGAGAGTCAGAAAGGTAAGACGGACGACTCGGTGTCACACACTTTCTTCACGCAACTTACATAACTTCTTTTTTCCGGAGCCCGAGGATGCTGCCCCTGTGTGTGTGTGCCCACTGACCACCATCCGTCCTGGTGCACAACACCGCCACACCGGGCTGCGCCGTTTGCCCCGTCTGTAGTTTACGCAACAACAACAACAACAACAACAACAACAACAACAACAACAGTTTGAAGTAACGGCGTCAAAGTGGCACACTGTTCTCTCTGTAACCTCCCGGCTGCTGCAACACGAACGTGTGTGTGTGTGTGTGTGTTTTTTCTATTATTTTTTTTCCGGAGGAGCCTACGCAGCTGTAGTAAAATGTGGAAGGGGGTGTGTTGTCCTGCGTGCGGCCGGCGCGCGGCGAGCTGCGCACTTGGTTCGGCCGACGGCAGCGAGCGCAGCCGTTGTATCCGGGGGAAACTGCTGCGTAATGTCGCCGACTGCTGCGTGACGGGGGGGACCCGCTCATTCGGGGGGGAGATGTCGTGGACGAATGGTAGTAATAATAATAGTAGTAGTAGTAATAATAATAATAATAATAATAATAATAATAAACCCCGCAGCGGAGGATACGTTAGCTCGGCGTGTGCACGTAAGAGGGGTGTGTGTTCTGTAATGTGAATGCAAAGTGTGCGCGTTACACCACAATCCCTCCAACAGTACCAGGACACTGGACAGTGTACCATAACGCGCCACGACACGGTGATAATGTGCGCGATCGTTTTTGTCCCCCACACCATCGTGCACTCGGTGAGTGGTGGTGGTCGCTGCAGCTGGCGGGTGAGACTCGAGCGTTGCGCAGCGCACAACTGTTTACACGTCCGTCCGTCCGTCCCCCCCCTCGTCCCCCCCCCCTCGGCCCCACCTATGTGCGAGGAGGCGCCGGTGTAATGTTCTAGAAAAAGAAGCAGGAGCTCGTGCGCCGGTCCGCGTGTAGCCATGTGGCGTCAGAGAGAGAGAGAGAGAGAGAGAGAGAGAGAGAGAGACGAGCTGCTGTTTCGGAGGCCACCCGGCCCCGCTGTCATTGACGTCATCCCCGGGAGAGAGAGGAAAAACACACACACACACACACACACACACACACACACACACACACACACACACACACACACACACACACACACACACACACACACACACACAGCGATTGAGAGGCAGAAAAGAAATGTGTCCATGACCCTCCCCTCCTCCATCACTCCACACTTTAAAGTGACAGTCATCCCATGTATTGTTCTTCTTCTACCCCTCCTCAGCAGCCACGGACTCTCCGTGGCTCAACTCTGCAGATTTGAGGCGCAGGTTGTGTGAATGTGTAAGAGACACTGTGCTGCATCTCCTCTGAGCTCACCCTCCCCTCTCCTCTCCTCTCCCCCCCTCCCTCGCTCTCTCCACAGGGTAATGTGGAGTACCTACTGAAATGGCAGGGATGGCCCCCAAAGTGAGTAAGCCTTGAGTCATAGTGACCTCATTCCCTCGATATATACTCAGGAGACTTTTTATTATGCGTTTCTTTGACGCTGGAGCACCGTGTCCTGTGGAAGATAAATAGAATAGGTGGATGGATAAAGGAGATTTGAATGTGTGTGTTGGCAGGTACAGTACTTGGGAACCGGAGGAAAATATTTTGGACCCGCGCCTGGTCCTGGCCTACGAAGAAAAGTGAGTAATGAAGGAAATTCTTGAAAAAGGACTTATTTTTTTCTTCTCGTTTTTCTTTGGAGTCTCTTGCTTACAGCCTTGTCTCTCTCTCTCTCTCTGCCACCTTGTCTCTGTCCTCTCCCGTCCCTCTCCCTCTGTGCACCATCTCTCCAGTCAGGAGAAGATCAGAGCTCTGGCCTATCGCAGGAAAGGTCTCAGACCCAGGAGGCTCGTGCTGCGGGTAGAGACACTTACTTTTTCTTCTTTGTCTCTCGAGCTTTTGTTACACTTCCTTCATTAACCGCGACTGCTGGGCAGGGCTTGTTTGTTTTTAACGGCACGTTCACCGGCGATTGTTGGCTGAATTTTTTTTCCGCGAACAAATTAGTAACATCCTTAAATATATGAATGTATTCTTGATAAAAAAAAAGGGCTTTTCCATCAGTTTAGTACTGTACTTTCATCAAGTTGGGGAACTGGCACGAGGCCGATGAAAACAAGTAGGGTCAAATTGAAGAAGCAGAGGCCAACATATCCTTAGTTTTAGTCCTTTTGGATGGATCGCACAACAACCACCACACAGAAAAAAGAATGAATCATACATCTCCCATAATGCTTTGTTTTTCATCAGACCTTCCTTCCCCCCCTAAATGCTTGCTTTTTCAAAACTACACAAGTCTGGTTTGTAGCACAATAAACATGTTAAGACTCAAGCCCAAGGTGAAATAACCCATCAACTCATTGGTGTTTTTTAGTCTTTTTTCATTGGATTTTTTGACAATAACAAAATTATAGAATATCACAGAGCACACGTCCTTCAGGACCACATTTCCAATCCACCTTATTCTGACGAGTCACAGGTGAAACGGCTGGTGAGATAGCGGAAGATGCAGTTAGCTAGCAATTCCCAAAAGCTAAGAGCAGATTCATTCAATAGCAGTGGCTGACTCCTGATGGCGTTTCGCTAGGAAGTAGCGAATTCTCCTTCAATTTAGAAAACTACATTACTGCTTTGTTGCTGTTGTTGTTGTTGTTGTAGATTTTGTTTAAAACGTGAGTCATGTGTTGACCTGTACTTCGCCCCTGCCCCAGAACATCTTTGCCATGGATCTCCGCAGCGCCCAAAAGGTTGCAGAGAAGCCCCCGCCCCGGCTGCGTCTCTCCCTCACCCGCTCCATGAGTACAGACGTGGACCAGGGCGAGCGGAGCAGCATGTTCTGTAGCCAGGTCAGGAGGAAGAGGGTGGGGGTTAAACGAGGGCCAGACAGACCCCTCCGCCCGCTGAGGACGAAGGAGGAGCCCATGGAGGGGGACTGGAGGGACATCATCGAGGAAGAGAAGCAGGAGTCAGAGAGCAGTGTCGAGGAAATACGTGAGGACAGTTTATACGGTTGGTTTTCCCACGTTAATCGCTTTGACATTCAGAAGCTCAATGGTGACATTTGACCTGCATAAATAAACAAAACCCTGCTTCTCCCCTCTCCAAGGTCGGTCCGAGTGCAGCTCCCCGCCCCTGCTGGAGCGACAGGACTTGGCAGTGGAGGAGAAGGTGGATGCCGACCTGACAGTGGAAGGCTTAGAAACATGGACTGACAGATCAGATGGCAGAGTGTGTGAAACGTTTGCGTGCAACCAATCAAAGGACAGCGCTGCAGTGCCCGCTGCCAGAGCAGGAGACGCGGTCACCGCGGGCGACAGGTCAAATTGGGACAGAGGTGTGGAGGAGGTGGAGTCAGGGTCGGAGTGTCCCAGATTAGAGAGGAACGACACAATCACGGTGATAGTGAGCGTCCAGGGGAGCAGCGAGACGGCGGTTGCCGCCGCCGCCGCCGCCGTCGTCGCCTGCTCCACTGCCGAGGAGGCGAGAGCCGACAATCAGAGTGCCACCACCACGACAACTCCGGGCAGTCAGTCCGCCCCCGCTGCAGCAGAGCATCCCGGGAAGGTGATTGAGACAGAGGTGACTATCAACTCACTGACGGTGACTTTTAAAGAAGCCATGGTGGCTGAAGGCTTCTTTAAGGGCTACTGAATGAAGAGGAAGCGATTTAAAAAAATATATACACTTGTCACTCATTTTATACATGTAAATAGTCGTGTGTGTAAGATAAGTTCACGTTTACAAAACTACACTCATTTCCTACTGAGTTTTATGAAGACGTCATTGCCATCGACTGAAGAAATTAGTGGCGATTTCATCATTGTCGCTCAGTTATTGTTATTATTATTATGACAGGAAGCCCGAGGCCCCCAAATAAAATGGCTCAGATCATTTGTTGCAATAAACTGATCACACTGGATTGCAGTGGTAGGGTTTCATTCCTGGGGCCGCTGGGTTTACTGCGAGGTGGTGAGGCAGCGGCCTAAACAAACCTAACAGTCCACATTACTACTTCCACGCAGCTACCTTTTTTCTAGTCGTCCTCAGTGCTTTCCAGGCAGACGTTGGTCTCACTTCTCCAATCCGTTCACGGGGGCCCGTTTCAGTCGCTCCTCTTTCTTACAAATAATGTTTTGTAAAGATACCTGTCTCTCTCTTTCTTTTTCTTCCAGTATTTGAGTGAACCGCATGCCCTGTCAGTCTGTGCCGCACACGCACAAAGCCTCGTCCTGTGTCGTATTGAAGAGGTTTATTTCCGTCACAAGTGACACAAAAACAAAAGAGATAGAATTAGTGCCTGCTGCTTTAGATGAAGTTCCGCGTTTCAAGGGCGACGGATGCACACAAAAAGAAGAGTACACAGTTGTGTTCGCTGTCGGTCGTCTTTTTACTTTACAAGTATAAAATGCTACCTGGTTCTATTTTTGTATTACCAATTGATAGTCCGCTCTTCTCAGTAGCCTTTGTGCGTTTTCAAAAGGAGGAGATTTTGGTTTTCACTGCTGCTGTCAACGCCATGTAGGGTAGTGTACAAACGGAAGAAAAATGTACGTTAGGTCAGACTGTAGTGAGATATTATTTATTGCATGTCACACGTATAAGCTAAACTAATTTATGTCACTTATTGTGTCTGAATCTGTCCGTTATCAGACAACGATAATCTGTCAAATGTCTCCTCTCTCTTAAAATGACTTTTTATTTTGACTGCATTTCCAATAAATATGTACAAAACGTGTAACATTGATAACAAGAACTTAAAGTGTTTTTTTTATTGTTTTTGTTTTACAATAAATATCAGTTAAGAAAAAGAAACCCAGAAACCCTTCATCACATCACAACTTAAGGAGTTTTTCTGGTGTATTTCAGAAGTTCATTGAACTGTTTGTGCAGACTTGCTCACTTGTTTTGTTTGTGGCCGACAGCGCCTCTCACAGTCATCGGCAGGAGAGAAGCGTACAGAATCCACCTTTGTTTTACATGTACTGTACATTTCCATCTCATTTTGTCATCCATTAGCACAACCCAAAAAAACTCACCCACACACTGTCAATATATACTCCCCTTTCAGACCTTAAAACCATTTTGTTAGCAAAAAAAAATAAATTCAGTTTATGTTCTAAAACATAAACCTTTTTTTTCATCAAAACATGTTTTGTTTCTTTCACCTTTTTTTTCCTTTTTAAAAAATTTGTTTGCACTTGAATGGATTTGGATACATTATCCATCTACAATTAAACGTACAGCACAATAAAAGGGTGCGTGCTCTCTGAAGCTGCTGTAAAAAGAAATACTTTGGAACAGTGAACATCCACCATGATCCGTCTGGACACACGATACTACTCTATTAGCTGTGAGCGGAGCACGTTTAACTTAATTATCTTTAAATATATATATATATTTGTGTGTAGGGGGAAAAGTAGTAATATAGTAATGATTTCCAACGCTGGATGTGTTCTCTGTTCGTTATTACTGCTGCCTGGATAATTGAACAACACGCCCACTAGGGGGCGTGTTGTTCACAGGAAAGACGAATTACTGTAAGTGACGCCATCAAGTGCAAGTCGACGGTCTGAATCATGGGCTCAGTATGTCTGAGGTGAGCAGCGGTGGGAGTGGGTGCAGGGTGGGGTTGTGTGGGCAGATGTTAACCAGAAACATCACTGATAAATCCCTAATTCAGCAACAATCCCAGTCCTGAGGATTTTCTGGATTGTGATGAAATCACTGCACTGAGTCACACTAGTCCAGTGGTAAGAATGTGTGTGTGTGTGTTAAAAGCACCTGTGACCATCCTGATCACTGTAAACCAGCTGATGTCCATGACACACAGCATAAATGACAGTTAGGCTGCTGGTTCATATTGATCGCTGAATTAAGTAATTAGTCGTTTGTTGTGTGATGACTGATTGAAAGAAGACATTTGACCACAAGCTGTGGCATTTCAGGGAAACATTTGACTTTGTTGCATTGTGTTAAATGTTTTGTGAGTGTCTGAGCACTTTGCAGATACATTGTGTCAAAAACCAGCAAAACGTGACGTCAGAGTGGACAACGGTGTTAAAGCAATCGAGGAAAGCTTGCGAGGTTGGCAACAAAAGAAAACTTTCTCAGTGCACCAGATAAATATTTATATTAAGTTCATATCTCTGGATTATGGATAAAGTCATACTTTTTCCAGATAAGAAGAGTGTCATGGTTTTACCCTGCGTCATGAGACAGTCCTCCTGCGGCTCCGGACAAGATGTTACATGGGAGTCAGACTATGAAGCAGGCTCAGTTCATCAATGGCTCTCTCAAGAAAATGTAGCTAAAATCAAAAGAAAAGAAAAGAAAAAGTTAACTTAGCAAGGTTTAATATATACAGTGTAACCTCAACTGGATATGATAAGAAGCTGTAGAAATACTAGAAATAATATCCAATCCTTATAAGTAAGGCTGAGGTGAGTTGAATACTTTTACAAAGGGGTCAAACTTTCTTTCATATCACCCAACCATGATAAGACCAAATATTAGATACATACCTGAAGTGCTGCCACTAGGCCATCTTATATTATAATTAGTAATTCTAATAATTATTAACATGACAACTCCAGACAGAGCTGCACATTTGAATGTTACACTTCTTTAAATGTCCTGTGTCAGGATACTCACCATTATATTTGTACAGCAGCCAGCCTCTGTCATCACATCTAAATCAGCTGCAGACATGCTGTTATGCTTGTACAACATTAAAAAAAAGGAATAATTATTTCATATTGTCATCGTGAAGTTCTCTCAATTAGATATAATTGAGTAAAAGCATCTTCATTGTCAGAAAAATCCTGTTGAGAACAGGCTTCTCTGTTCTGTAGGCAGACGCCTGATATGCTGGACAACCCACTCACCAGTTCAGACAAACGTGCAGGACACGGTCACTATTGGTAATTTTCATTTTATTATAAAAAACAGTATTTGAGTCCACAGTTCATGTTTCTTTGTACAGTAAAAAATATTAAATTAAAATCCCAAAGTTCAGAAAGATAAAGATGGAGTTGAGGAGGAAGGAAGATCCCCCTTCCCCTTGTAGAGGAGGAGAAGGGGAAAGGGGGTGGGGATTTAAAAGTCCGAGGGAAGCAGCAACGGGGACGAGGCAGAAAGAGACAGAGGCCGAGCGCTCGGGCCTCCTCCTCCTTTCTCCTCAGTTCTGTGCAACACAGTTCATTTGGATCGAAAAAATCCTCTGTTTACTCCAAACAGCAGAATCCTAAAAAACAAAAACACTAAAAAGGAGCCCAAGCCCACCCACTGTTATTTTTCTCCTCCACGTCCCAGCTCATGTACTCAAAATGTTACAGGCACACAGGTATGCACCCCCCCTCCCCAAGCCTCCACTGCCCCGTATTAAGTGTCTTAAAAAAGGAAGGAGTGCACACACATTCGAGGGAGGGGCTTGCATGTTTTCGCGAGGGATCAGTCCCGTCCAGCATGGCCGACGTCCGACTCAGAGGCCACTCGGGACATCGCAAACGTGTCAACATCTCATACTCACAGCGGACCCTCGACCGCTGCAATAAAACACTTGACACTTCATCATCCCCCCCTGGACAGACCCAACTAAAGACGTCTACAGCAAAATCAAATATGCACTTTAACCCCCCCCCCCCAAACAGTCAATAACAAAAATATATTTCTATAAGAATTGAAGCAGTCTCAGGGTACATAACACCCTCGCCCCCCCCGACCCCCCTCCCGAGAGAAAACAATAAATAAAGCAAACCAAACATTTGAAAAAGGAGGATATGCATCATGTTTGGATTTGCATTAATAATAATAATAATAATAATCCACATCACTCTGCAAAACAGAAAGACCGACTGAATGATGGGAAACTAAAGTGATAAAATTAAAAAAAGTTCTTTGCATTTAATCATTTCCTCTTGACCGTGTTTAAAACCTTAAAAACATTTCTTAAAAAAAAGGCGAGTTCTCCCATTTACCCCCCCCCCCCCCCGGAAAATATCACCTCTCTTCTACTCTGCAAGATGTGGAGGTGAGGAGGCTGCTCGAGAAAAACCCATCCCATTTGTCCACGATTGGCAAAAAAATATATTAACAGCAATAACTTACAATTCATTTATTCTAATTTCTTTAACGACTGCTTAAGATTTTATTGTTCATCTCCCATAGGAAGTTCAGTTCAATGCATCTTTATTGAAAACATTTTAAATAACATTTAGTAATAGTATAAAAAAAGAAAGGCTAAGTAATAACAATAACACTGTCCTGGGTGAGTGCAGTTTGTGCGAAGGATCACGGAGCGCTTTCAGCTCAACTTGACACATTAGTAGAATTCCTACATGATGTCTAAAGGGTTGTGATTCATGTTCTGGCCCAGCGGGTCCTGACCGCTGCCCCCCGGCCCGTGGAGACCAGCCATGCCACTCAGCTGAGATAACATGGCGCTCTGGTCCGACCCAAACTGATCCATAGAGTTCTGTTGCTGCTGCTGCTGCTGTGTTGTTGACTGTTGCTGTGGAGGGACCCCCATACCTGGATGGTGCTGGTTCAGGTGGCCTGGGTGTGGGGAGCCCGTCTGCATCTGGGGGGATATGTGATGCGGGGAAGGCTGGGGCTGCATGCGCGGGGACGGGCTGGAGTGCGGTGGCTGGGACTGGGGTCTGGGAGAGGGCTGTGGAGACCGAACCTGGTTGGCCAGGGACGTGGGCATCGCCTGGCCCTGCAGGTGTGGGGACGGGGCCATCTGCTGCGGCTGCTGAGGACTCATGGGATTGCTGTGCTGGGCCGGTGACCCGCCAGGACCTAGATGGTGATGCTGCTGCTGTTGCTGCTGCTGAAGCAGCCTCTGGTGGAGGGCCTGTTGGAGCAGGGCCTGAGAAGATGGAGGTGGGGGGCCACCTTGTGTGGACTGAGGGCCCTGAGGTGGCTGCTGAGGACCCCCCACACCTGGCCCTGCATCACCCCCAGGCAGGCCAGCCATGGCATTCTGCTGCTGCATCTGGAGGTGGTGCTGGTGTTGGAGCCTGTGCTGCTGGGCCACCGATCCTGGGTAACCTTGCCCCTGCTGGCCTGGGGGACCTCCAGGCTGCTGGGGGCCAAGGGGTGGACCTCCAGGAGGGCCCTGTCCCACTGTTGGAGGCTGCATCCCAGGCTGTCCCATGTAGCCCTGTCCTTGTGGTGGTTGTGGCTGCTGGAACTGACCATGATTTACTCCCATTTGCTGCTGCTGCTGCTGCTGCTGCTGCTGCTGCTGGAGATTCCGTCTCATGAGCATCTCTCTAAACTGGGCAGTGTTGACATTACCCAACTGTGGCCCCTGGCCCTGCATACCCCTTCCTCCCCCTTGCTGTTGTTGTTGTTGTTGTTGTTGTTGCTGCTGCTGTTGCTGTTGTTGTTGTTGCTGCTGCTGCTGGAGAGCTGCCACTTGTTGCTGCTGTAAACCACTGAGCATTGGCCTCTGCTGCTGCAACTGTTGTTGCTGAAGCTGTTGCTGCTGCTGAAGCTGTTGCTGCTGCTGAAGCTGTTGCTGCTGCTGAAGCTGTTGCTGCTGCCGCTGCTGCTGAAGTTGTTGCTGCTGAAGCTGTTGCTGCTGAAGCTGTTGCTGCTGCTGCTGCTGCTGCTGCTGCTGCTGAAGTTGTTGCTGCTGCTGAAGTTGTTGTTGCTGCTGAACTTGCTGTAGCTGGGCCATCGTGGCCATGTTGACATTCGTGCCTCCCTGACCCCCGATATGCATCCCTGGCTGACCAGGACCTGCAGAATTCATGTTCACCTGAGGGCCCCCTCCTGTCATGACATTACCAACAGGACCTCCTGTGGGACCAGGACCTCCCGGCACAGTACCCGGTCCACCAGGGCCCCCCTTGTACTTTGAGGCTCTTTGCTTAATAAAAGCAGCCATGAGCTGTGGATTGGACCGCAAGATGTTGAGGACTTGCTGCTGCTGGAGGGGAGAGCTGGGTGAGCGGAGAGTCCTTAACAGGTCTTGGAGGGCTGCCTGGGGGATGTTCCCACCAGCAGCTCCAGGTAGAGTTACCCCTGGGAGTCCACCACCAGAACCTTGCTGCTGTTGTACCATATTTATCAAGGCAGCATGGCCCTGAGCTTGTTGTTGGTGCTGCTGCTGCTGCTGGTGCTGTTGCTGCTGCTGTTGTTGTTGTTGTTGTTGTTGTTGTTGTTGATGTTGAATTTGCTGTTGCTGTTGAGCTGCCATCATGGCTGGATGACCCATTTGATTTATCATTGCTTGTCTCTGCTGGGGTGGCATCCCCTGGCCTGCCCACTGCTGTTGTTGCTGTTGTGGGTTTTGAAGTGGTGCACCCATCCTCTGCTGCTGAAGCTGCACCTGAGGGGGGAGCTGGCCCTGGGGCATATTACCCTGCTGGGGGGGTTGCTGCATCGGCCCCCCAGCACCAACCATCATCCCTGGTGGAGCGCCTTGTTGTTGTTCCATGTGGGCCCGAGCAGCTGCCACTGCTGCTGTCTGTGTTGGCATGCCCTGAGGTCCAACCATCCCTACTGCTCCTGGGTGTCCCATGCCCATTTGCTGACCTTGGCCCTGTTGATGGTGCGGGTGAGGAGGCATCAAGCCTGCAGCTGCCTGGGCAGCTTGTCTTTGGAGAGCCATCTTCCTCTGAGCATCAGCTACCTGTTGGATCTTCATGGCAATCTCCACTGCTGCCGGTGGAGGGCCAGAGGAAGGCTGCTGTTGCTGCTGTTGAAGGGAAGGCTGGCCCTGGGGCTGGCTAGGAGGTTGCTGGCCTCCAACACTTCCAGCCATGACGTTGCCAACAGATTGTGGGTGGGGAGGTGTCGCAGAGCCGAGGACTGGTTTGCCCTGGGACTGGTGGATTGGGGAGGAGCCTGGGGGTCTGCTGGCATATGGAGGCAAATTGTTGTGGTGCTGTTGGAGTTGTTGAGGGTTGGTCCCTACTCCACCTTGCTGCAGCTGCTGCTGCTGGACCTGAGTATGCATCTGCTGCTGATGTTGGGGAGAACTCATTATCCCCCCTGCCCCGCCACCTCCACCTGCCATCTGCTGAAACTGGTGGTGAAGGTTGTGTTGAGGAGGCATGCCACCTTGCGAGGGCATCCCACCTGGCTGCTGTTGCTGCTGCTGTTGGACTCCAGTTCCTTGACCCATTCCCTGTTGCATGGCTGGGGGCATGGTCTGGGTGGGGGTCTGGGGAGTTGGGGGTTGGGTTCCCACAGACGTTGGGGTACTTGGTGCTGTGTTACCATTGTTCCCAGGTGATGGAAGTCCCACAGGTCCTCCAGGTGGCCCTCCAGCCGGCTGGCCCACCCTCTGCATGCTGGCCATTCTTCTCCTTAACATTTGAGCCTGCTGGAGCCTGTGCTGCAGCTGCTGCTGCCGCAGCTTTTGCTTGATGTTTAGACAGAACGGGACGGGACATTTGTTCTCCTGACAGTGTTTAGCATGGTAGCAACATAGCGCAATGAGCTGCTTGCAGATGGGGCAGCCACCATTCGTCTTGCGCTTGCAGCCTTTCGTGTGCTGAACAACACGCTTCATCTTCTGGCAGGACGGCAGAGAGCAGTTGGCGTTGCGGCACTGGCATGCATGCACCAGCGACTGGATGCATCGCTGGATGCTTAGGCGGCGGGAGTCTCCGGGGCTCTGGGTAGCTGCTGCTGACTGGTTGTTGCTGTCGTCATCCAGCCCAAGCCCCAGCTTATCCATCTTGTGCTCATGACCTTTAATGTTGTAGCAGGTGATGCACAAGTCATAGTCCTGGAGAAGGAAAGGAAAGAAGAGGGATGAGAAAATAAATATAAATGCAAGCGCAGGAATAGTTAAAACATGTAAAATACATTTTATGTACATTACATATTCAGTTAATTTTGGTAAGTCCTGTCTCAGACAGTTTTTTGATTATCCCTTGTTCCCTACAGTAACAGTCCTTTTTGCAGTTTTGCTGTTGTTCAAGGGTCACGCCGAAAGAACCAGGAGTGAGTCTTTGTCACTCTTCCTACATGAATTTTTCTTACTTTAGCTGGGAATGCTGAAAACGAACACTCCAGCCAAGAACTATTGTTTGGGCTCACTGGTGCCACTGGATACAAATCAGTTGCCCACCACCACCACCGCAGAGACCCAGTTTACAGGAGCACTTGGCTGGACACTCCAGTGAACACAACTAGCAATGACTGGAAGATGATGAACAGGAGCCACAGTGGATTTGCTGCAAAACTGACTGCAGAGCAAGAGAATTAGCCGTTCAAAATTGGAGGGGAGACAAAAAAAGCCTGCATCTGTTTATCCAACAAGCTTCTGTTGTCCATTTTACACTTAAACCTTGTCGCTTATTTATTCAACAGCCACTTGATGAAAGGGAAAACCCTGTAGATTTGTGCTTTGGAATATAGCATTCCTTTATATTACTTATACCTCAAAATATGGAATTCCAAAAATGATAAACACATAATTCAGAAAGAAAATAGAAAATTGTGTCCAAGATTCCACTGGTAATAGGTAAACCCACAGCATCCAACTCTGCATGTGCAGGGACCCCTCATTGCTTAAAATGAATAAAGCAGTTGATCATACCCAAAGCGTGCTGTATTTACACCTAAGGTTTAAAAATTAATGATGAAAACAACAGTATTTAAAATATTCACAGGGTCACCTATGTCTCGCGGTGAATTCGATTTCCAGTCGAATCAAAAAAGGGAGATTTCACTGATTCTCGATTCTCACCTCGCAGACTGTGCAGTGGAAGCGTGTCTCCACGTGGTGTTTACACTCATTGCAGGTGTAAACAAAGCGGTCCTGGCTCTGGTTGTGCAGCTCCACCAACATGCACATGGAGCTCCACTTGGACCTCCTGAGGGAGCTGAACTCCAGGTGCTTGTCCCTGGCCAGAGTCAGGAAGGCATCACGGCCGTCCATCAGGTCACAGGCCATCATGGGGTCCAGGTCAACGATTGGGGGCAGGGAGTTGGCAGTGGGGCAGGCAATGAGGCGGATGACAAAGAAAACCTAGGGAATAAGAGCGGAGGTGAGCTGAAAATTTCCTCAAACAGTGTCTCTATGATGCAACAGCAATTGGAGCATTTCATTCCTGTAGATTCCTTTATCCTCAGTTTACAATTTATAAATATATATTTGCCAAATAGTGTTTATTTTTTCTCTATTTTTATGATTTGCAAACTCAACCATCAGTTACAGGTAGAGTTAGTTCAAAAATGCAAATACGGTTTGTGACGTGAGACAATTCACTGAAGTTCTATATATTTTAATATTTCCATGAATGTTTAGTACCTTCATTGTTACGTATTTACGTATGTTTCCGTATTAATAAAATATCTAAAGCAATTTAAATTATATATATATATATTTTAAATGGTGCCTCGTCAAAAGCAATCAATTATCGATGACAAGAATATAATGAATCAAGCAGTGAGAGTATCATGCTGCCGATCAGAGTGAATGAGTTCAGTTAGAAAACCCCAAAAATTAGCTGAAAGATAATTTTCAGCTAACTGAGGGTTCCTGTCAGTTGTTTGCCCAATATAAACTTTATCTCTTCTGTAGTAAAACAGCAGAACATAAAAAAAGAACAACAAAAAAGTAAGCATTTATTGCTCCATTCAAATTAAACTCTCAAACCTCCTTATGTTTCTCCATAGTAGCGTAGAGTTTCTGAGAAAGGTCATTGGAAACATTGGGCATCCCTGGTTTCTTCTTGTTGGCTCGGCTCAAGCTGCTCTTGTTCTTGCTCGTCTTTTTATTGTTCTTCTTTTTGGCATTCTTGCTGTCTCCTTTTGTGACCTGTGAATGTTCAAATAAATATTAACACGCTGCCACAACAAACACAATTTTTGTGATATAAATGAGAATGAAGATGATAGAAAACGTGTGGACTCTTACTCCACTCACATCGGTGCTCTCATTGGAGGTGCTGTTCTCCTCCCTCTTTCTCTCCTCTTCCTCCTGCTCAAGCTCCTTGATACTCTCCTCCAGGACATTGGGCCAGAAGTCACCCTCAAAATATGGCAGCTCCTTGGCACTGGTCAGCCGGTCCTCTGTTGCTTGCTTGAAAATGTCCTGAGGGACAAAGAGATGAGTTTTAAATTCTCGTCAATGATAGCTTCTGCACTGTCTAAGAACACAACACGTCATCGAGATGATCATTCTTGACCATGGAAACTTTCCTCTAAATTTAAGAAGACGTTTCATCTCAGATGATCCTATTTGGCCCAGTTGTCATGGTATTGTAAATAATTTAAATACCATCAAAATTCCCGTTTTTACGTGATTTAATTATTTTTTTAAATAATGTTTTTTTGAATTAGAATATAGTCGCAAGCGGCGTTTGGAGGGTCCAAACCCTCTGCCATTTGTCCCTCCTTCATGGGATGTAAACCAAAGTTGGTGTGTTTTTATCAACAGATGACCTGAGAGGTTCCCAACAAGTTTGGTTATGATAGGTAATAGGCATCTAGAGTTATTAGCATATATGCTTTAGGCCACGCCCACTTCAACAAATCAAGATGGCGGCAAAAACTTTGGTCAATAGCATGCACAACAATTTTGGTGAAATTCTTTTTTTTGTGCCCCCTACAGGTTGGTAACAATTAGGGTTTTAGAACCTAATGCACATAATCTTCAGTTGTGGCGCAAAGTTTCTTAGTTATCACTTATTTCAGCTCAACAACATTGTCCCCCTGCACCCTGCAGCTCAATTTTTAGGTGACGTGGAACGAGAATAATAATGGACCAACACAAAAACCATAGGGTTCTACCTCTGTCGGGATTTGAACCCTTAATATATGTGCTTTGATGGAAAGCTCCAGAACAGCTAGTAAATGGATTATTGTTCTCAAAGAATAACAGCATTTGCAGACTTGGAATATGTGCATTGGGACTGACTTGAATAAAGGTCTTGGTGCTTGAGAATATTCTGTAGTGATTAAATGCAGTCAATCACATTGTTGGTCAAATAATATACAGTATGTCTCACCTTGTAATCATGGACAATGCGCTCAGACACAGCCTTGTCCAGCATCTTTTTGTACCACTCCTGCAGGCGCTTTGGCTTTGGGATCTTCTGGTCTGACGGGTGGCAATGAAAGATGTAATCATCCCCTTCACTGGGTGGACAGGCCCAGATATGACCCGTTGTAAACCTAGACAGGGAGACATGTAGTTATATTCATTGAGTCTACTCTAAAGACGTAAACTGACTTCCTTTTATTCCATCTGCTTGCCCTTTTTCATGAAGTTAAGCCAAGTTAAGCTTAGCATTTAAGGTTTTCCTCCAGAGATATTATTTTCAGACGCTTGGTTGGGTGAAATCTCTTGACGGCATCATGTTTGAGAGGATCTAAACTCTTCTCTTACCCCTGCCTCTTGACATACTCCAGGTAGCCCAACAGGATCTCATGGTAGACAGCTGTCCTGAGGTGTCGAGGTTTGAAGAAGTGCACACTGTCCAGGTAAGAGATGTACACTCGTCTCTGATTTGGCGGTGGGCAGTCTGCGCCGTACTCTTGAACGTGCATGCCGAAAAAACACACATCTGCGCCGTCGATGTCCTCGAATGCAAACAAGGCTTTCATCCTGTACGGGAAGGACTCCGCCATTTCTCCACTGTCCACGAACCTGGATTTTAAGAAAAAAAAATGGAGCCGGGTGAGCAAAACATCTGTGAAATCATCAACTCTTCTCTCCTGTATCTACACGAGCACATGTCATCTTCTGACCTGTCTGACAAAGTTTCATCAGAATCAGCCTGGTGTTTGTTTAACACAGCTAGGTCTTTTTTGAGGCTTGTTATGATAGATTCAACATTCACTTTACTTTTATGTAAGTACATTTAGAGAGATTAGTAAGATGTGTGTGAGTCTGTTTGTCACCAGGACAAACTAGTGATCTATTTAATTGTTCCTGAATTCATCAACGTCACTCACAAGTTTCGTCCCAGAAAACAGTTTTACCGGGAGTTATAATATCTTCATTTTAGG
This sequence comes from Scophthalmus maximus, assembly GCF_022379125.1. Taxonomy (NCBI): domain Eukaryota; kingdom Metazoa; phylum Chordata; class Actinopteri; order Pleuronectiformes; family Scophthalmidae; genus Scophthalmus; species Scophthalmus maximus. The sequence goes on along the minus strand of NC_061531.1, from coordinate 6,642,359 downwards.
TTTAAGACTTTAAGACTGTGTTATCAAAGATTATCACTAAGCCATTATCCTAAATATGTTCTACGATGATTTCCCCACCAGCAGGTTGACCTTCCTACCTGGACTTCATGCCTGGCTTCACCTCCACCACCCTGTCTGAGACGTGGACTACTCGGATGGTGATGTCGCCAGATTCTGGGTTGTTTTGCCGCTTGAGGTAGTCGTTCACTCGTGACTCCAAGTAGCCCCCCAACTTGGTCTGGGGAAGCCCTACGAAGAGACAAGATGGGAAAAAAAGTGGTGGATTAACTATTATAGTGAAACGATCACATGAAATAATTATTCATTTATTCTGATTAATTAATCACATTTCAACTGACTGTCTGCTATGTCCTACTGGTGGCCTGTTGTACGGAAACACATTCATATGAAGCACCATTGTGTTTGCTTGAGAAAAAGCAAAACTTTATTTGCTTTGGTATGTGAATTTTTCAATATTTTATCTATGATTTATTTTTCATTTGCCTTCAATATTTTTCTCTTCTAATTGGCTGCAGGAGAAAAAAGGCTTAACTAGAGTTTTTTTCTTCAAGCGATGTAGATAATGTTGATTACAGAGAAAAGAAACTGGAAAATGTGTATACTTCATGACTCCATCTGCTAAACAACCATTTATAAGAATTTTAATTTAAAAATGCAAACTAAGATGTAAAAGTTTTATATTTTGTTTGTAAAAAATGTGGACTCATTAATTATTAATATAGTTTGAGTTTTCAGAATTGCTGGTACTTGAAGAGTAGAGATGAAAAGTGATCAGAGCAGAATGAAAAGTGTGATTGGTATTAAAGGTGGCAGGCAGAGCTGGAACATGGACAGACTCCACTTACTTTTGGATGCGTATTTGTTCTCTTTCCGCGTCTTATTTGCCATTTTGAGGCAGTTGTCACATACAAACCTGTGGTTGGGGAAGGAAACAAATGGTAAATGATTAAGAGCTTTTAACAATTTGTTTAAAACGAAATGTTCACAGCTACACAAAATGTTTCTTGTACAATTAAAGTACTTTTAATTGTACTTTTCCAGCACATTTATAGATATTTTATCTGATTCTAAAGCTTCAGGAAAGAAGAATATTCAAGGAATAAAAAAATTCAAATTCATTTTCCAGAGTTTGCATATGATATTTGGCTCACCCTGAAGGCCATATGGTGTCATGATGCAGGACACAGATCTGGTGCATTTTACGACTGCAGTCAATACATTCCACAAGCCTGAGCAGGGAGAAGACAAAAGGCAGACACAATATTCACAGTTAATGAGGCAACCTGCCGCCATGTTAGTTCCTCTACAGGAGCCACGCAGCTGCAATAATAACAACAGCCAAGATATTTGTGCCACATGGAATTTAAAAAAGTTTATCTCACTGCAATCATTCACAAAATCACAAGATAGTACAAAATCATTCAAAAGAAAGAAAGGTAATGAGTTTAGAAGGCACATACAACTCGGGATCAAGTGTGTCGTTCTTCTTTCGTTGGAACTGTTCTTTGTTGATGGACCTGTGGGAAATATCAGAGGACAGACCACTGTAACTGACACGACGAGGTGATCCTCTGTAAACTAAACGCTTTGAGCACAATCCTGTCTCCAAAATTCTGAAAAAACTTCAAATTCAAAATGAGCCAACCAGCTGCATATTCTATGTATTAATATACTGATCATTTGAACGGCCACCTTGATATACTCAAAGAAAATTGAAGGAATTTACGTTTTAAAGGGGCACTAGGAATTTTTCACATTAACTTTTGTTCACTCATTATGATGAGTAATACAATTACTTGAACGACAATTGTATAAGGTTTTCAGTAGGAGAAAAAACAACCCAGATTAGCTAATTAAATGTCAGGAAATCTTTTGAAAATGTCCTGTATTTAAATGCTTACATTATCTTACATACAAACATTTCAACCAGCCTGACAAAACAAAAGGAGTAATCCATAAAAAATGGAACCATTTGTGATCTTTAATCTCTTATATTTTACTGAGCTGCTGGTGGGTCAGTAACAGAATACATATGTGACACTGTAAGACTAAAGCAAATATAGGACCGCGCCTCAAGATAAGCATTAAGCATTGTCGTCTGCTGTGTGTGGGAGGTAGCCGTGAGTGGGAGAGTACTCACGTCTGAGGCTGAGAAGGGTCGTCCCCCAGGGAAACGGTCTCGCCCTGGATTTCGTTGAAACACTTCTCACAGAAGTGGTACCTGTCAGCAAGAAGCCCATATTTTGGTGAACTACACCGTTCGCCATCAGCACAGCCAATCACAGAGAGGGCACGAGGAAGCAGCCGCCAATCAGGGCAGGGCAGGACAGGCCAGGGGGCGCACACACAGGAGGAGGCAGAGGGCAAGGTAGGTCGTCGCCAGGCGGTAGCAGCCAATCGTGATGCAGGGTTTTTGTGTGGGCGGGTGTTTTGATTTTGCGCGTAAATTTCGGAGTGGATGATTGGTCACACCAAAGCAGGCCAATGCAGACATCACAAGCGTTAAAAAAGGAGGGAGAGAAGGGGAGAAGGGCAGGGTGGAAAGGGAGATGGGGAGGGGGAGGTCAAAATGGATATTAAAAAAAGCGTGGAATAAATCGTTACAGGTCAGACGAAGACAATGGAGAGACAAAGAGGGAGAGGGAGAACATGGAGGAGGGAGGGACGAACAGGATGTGAACAACAACCAACAGAGGACAGAGAGCCAAGGCAAAGCAAAGATTAGCGTCAGACGTCCAGTGGTAAACAACAACAACAACATTACAGCAACATGAGAGACCACTAGGAGCTGCGGAGGAGGGAGGGGGTGAGGACATGAGTCTCCAAACATGACAGGGTGGATGAGGAAAAAAATTAATGGTAAAGCAACAGAGACCCATCATCCTTCCAGTTCATTTATAAAGTGGGAACCTTTCTTCTGGAGGTGAGCATTGATTCCCCCCCTCCCCCATTTACACAATATCAGAAAACACAAGCAGTCATGTGTGTTGTGCATGCAAATTTACTCATTGGAAAACAAGAAACAAAGAATAACTGCTGAAGAAGCCAGGAGCCCACTTTATGAATGACAACATAATGAAAATTATTATCAAAACGGTGAACTATGCAGATGGAGATGGTGCCAGGGTAACAATTTAAAGCCAAATCAAAAATCATCTGTGATTGCACTGATTAACTGATGCTATGCTGTAGGAAATTAAATATAATGTGCAAAATACGACAAGACACATACAAGCTGATCTCATTGGCTGCAAGGTGTCTATGTGTCTATACTGGTTTGTGAATCCTGCGTGTCTGTGATCTGTGCATGCTCGTGGTCCAATGTGTCGAAAGCCCTTACCTGTTCTGGTAGCTGAAGTAGGCAGCATCACGCTGGATGGTGCATAATTGTTTTCCATAGCAGCACAGAGTTTGAGGGGAAAACTCAAACTGGAACAAGAAGAGACAAAAAGGAAGGTTATTTGGAAAACTTTATACCACTCTCCATTAAATATAAGCTAGTGTGAGCAGCTGGTTAGTGTTGCTTAGAACATAGACTGTAAACAGTCTTCTACCCGTTTCCATTTATTGCGCAAAGATAAGTTATCACACTGTTGTCTGTAGCTTCATATTTACAATACTGATATCAGAGTGGCGACAATCCTCGTATCCACAAAGTGAATACGTCTATTTCCCAAACTTTATAACCCAATTCTGAGCATAAATTAGCTCGAACAAAAGCATGTTTTCACTAATTGGAATATTTCATATCTTTCTACACCTGCACAGATGGGATGAAATGTTAAAGAAAAACATCCATTCCTGCCTCACCTTCCTCCCACAACAGTATCCCATGCCCTGCATGACGGGGTCGATCTCTGCCTCAAACACCTCAGCCAGCTTGGAGCAGTACTTATACACGCGGGACGTCTTGCGGTTGTAGAGCCAGGCGTTGTTGAACATCAGCCAGATATCATCGACGTATTGCCACGGCTCCTGGTACTGTCCCGTGTCCAGCTTCCGCTTGATGGTCGACAGGTCCATGGGGTTCTTCACAATGTCGAAGTAGTCCTGGTTTAGAGCGAAGGCCAATCCAGATTCAAGTGGCAGGTCGGGAGAGAGTTGAGAAGGGGCCAGAGGGGGGAGAGAGGAGAGAGCAGCAAATTGGGTGGAACGGTTTGGCCGTTCGAGGGAAGAGGATGAGAGAGACAGGGAAGAAGAGTATCATCGTCATCAGCGTTGTGGTCATCGGGTGTGATGAAGGCGTCGCAGTTGACCAGGCGGGACCAGAGTAGGGAGAGAAGAGGGTGCAGGGGGACAATGTTGTTGAGCGCTGCAGAGAAGAAGGTTCACGTGCAAACAGAGAGACATGACAACTTCTGCCCTCCAGCTCTCTGCTTTGCACCCGACACTTTAAGCACCCATCTGTACTGCAGAGCAGGGACCTGGCAACCACCACAGTCAAAGAATTTGAAGACTACAGATTCATTTTATGTGATAAAATTGAAACTTAAGCTCTGTCTTGTGACCCTGAAATCATCATCAATCAATTTGTCTTAAAAAGAAACATTTACTTTAAGGACATTTTGCCTCACAGTAACAAACGCAGCCTGGGGAAAGATTCTCTGCTGAGGTTTGAAAGCAAACAAAGCTTTTAGGCCTTGGTAGTGATCAGGGTGCAAAACCAAGGAACACAGAGCAGCGGCAACAGCAACAGGCAGACAGAGATTTACTGTATTCAGCAATATAGCGGTTGGCATTAACAACGGCAGCAGCATGAGTAGCAATACAATGACGGAGTTAAAGCCAACAGTGTTGAGGTGTCGCAAATGTAAGAGGGACGGCTGAGTCTCCAAGTG